>NC_056725.1:585303787-585306287 GCF_019279795.1 Protopterus annectens
GGCCAGATACACCAGCTCGAAGGCAGAGTGTCACATTTACAGGGTGAGCCTGCCCCTCCTAGACAGCCCCCAGCACTGCCACCTTTGCAGCTGTTTTGGTGCAGTGGTGGCTGCCCATGGCTGGGGACCTCCATCCCACTGTTTCCATCTGGGGGCTCATGGGCTTGTGACTGCCGAACACCCCTCCCTGTCTAAGGTGTATCCTCCCATGTGTCATATACTGACCCTGTATGCTGTCTTGTTTGTCATCCTACCCAACCTATCCTCCACGAGCATACCTACTCTCCTTCCCCCACATCCCACTCTCACCCTATGGAAACAAAAGGCCAATCAGTTCCTAGAACAACATTTGCCACATACATAGCTGTCCATTTCACACACGTGTTCACTGGACACATGTAACCCTTTTAATATGCATCATAACATACTCCAGTTGTCCTCACCCCTGTCTCTCAGGCACACGATCCTGGTATGAACATGACTCCTAAAGGTTCCAGGTACACGTTATGCAGACAACCCCATTGTACACACAACACTACCAGTCCCTCTATGGTTACCTCATTTACCTTTTTCATGATGATGATGTCGCACACATCACCTTGCAAGAGTACTGTTCTCACATAATGATTGGACAGGAACTGTTGTGTTAATGTAAATAAAATGCACAGAGTGATGTATTTGGCCAATGTATGTTTGCGTGTATTAATGACACATGTCTGTCTGAGGGAGTCTTGATATTACATAGGACAACACCACTACATAATACAGGCATTGCTGGTGTTTCCCTTTTCATTCCTTTGTAATGCTTTGTTGTCACATGGGATGTTCTTGATATATATATATATATATATATATATATATATATATATATATATATATATATATATATATATATATATGGACATAAACACACACACATACATCTACATGATGGAATACATTTCCTATACTGTTGAATGACTGTTCTGGATGATATGTTTGTGATAACATCCAATGTCTGTATATTTGCCATGGCTTAGTAGTAAATCACATTAGCTGTGTGTGCAGGGTCCTGGTTTCCAGCCTTGCAGAGGCCATTTATTTTTTTGCTGGACAGAACAAGGTCGTTGGATACAGAGTGATTAAGGCACATTAAAGCAGTTGTGAGCGGGTGTGTGTGGGTTTGCATGGAGCTAAGCAATGCTAACCTCCGGTTACAGTTTCTTACACTCAGTTTTCCTCTACATTGCTTCACCAGTGTAATACTCGCATACTGGTGGCCAAACAGGCTTACACCCGCTTGCTCCTGCACTTGCAAATGCACTGCATTTGGTGTTTGCATCTGACACTCACACCCCTGGGTGTGAGTGAGGACTATGATATTACCTTGTGATGCCTATTACATCGGATTACATGACTACAGTATGGGAATGGCTGCCATTTAGGCGAAAGCATGCCGTTTGACTGTACGGAATCCGCGGCCTGTCCAGAATTTGATTCATATTATTGGTGTGTTCCTCTTACAATCTGCATCTGTCTGGCTAATACATGGGAACTGACAGTCTTCAATACAAACAAGTAATTGGGTTTTGGAACCCACATCCTTCAGCCAAGTCATGCTACTGCATACCTAATATTCTATCATCTTTCTAAGGTTGTAAGTGGAATATGTGCTTTCTGTCCCTGTCAGACCTCTCAAATGACTGGGGACAAATACCAACTAAATCAGGGACACATCATACCAACATCAGGGACACATTTAAATTACTAGTGCTATTAACCTGACACATTGACAGACTCAGAGCATATGAATTCATACACATTTTTTGAGGTCAATGATGTTTATAACTCTTAATTGTTGTCATTATTCATTACATGTACTTCACCACCTTTCCTCCAAAAGTCACTAGTTTTAGGAGGGATTAAGTGGGACAGAGTTAGAAATTGAGTCAAAATCAGGGACGTCCCTGGAAATCGGGGACAGTTCAAAGGTATGGTCCCTATTTGTTCCCTCAATGGTTTATGTCCTGTCCAGTGGATTTGCTCTTAGGGGTAGAGAGGTATGGGCATCAGCCATGCCCATTTCAGAATATTACTTACATCCCTGGGGCGGCCTTATATGACTGCGGCAGCCAACACCTGCACGCCTAGGCCCATAATTGCATACACATAGTTCCTCCACCTGCCCCTCCTCTACAGCCCTCATCCTTACTGTGGGTGCAGGTGGGGTATAAACACACCACTACACACTGCCCCCTCTCCATGTGTCGGGACACATGTCGTACATTGTGTCAACCCATGGGTTATCAGGCTTGCACAGCCTACTGGTCCGTGTACGTCTACAGTCTGGTTTGATGAATCATTACTGGGACTGACTCCGAAGATCATTAATTTTTGGGTGTCCCACAAGGGACATCGATGTCTATGTTTCAAGATTAGACCTGGAAGGCCTCTCCCACTGGTAGTATCCTGCCGGTGGTCTTGGAAGCAGTGGTGTATTTACTTTTATTGTGTGTCTGTA
>NC_056725.1:585308787-585373787 GCF_019279795.1 Protopterus annectens
GTATGCATATATACTTATAACAAACTCGTTGACCTCCATGGGGTGTTCCAATTAGAACCAGCCCATCCAACCCTGGCATGCCTGGCTCCATAATTTCATACCCATAGTTCCTCCACCCCACCCGAGTTCAACATACACGCATACCATCCATTGTCCAGTTGCTATCGCAGCCATGACACACCTCCACACATTGCCCTTTCCCGAGCGTTAGGGGCCCTATACGTATGTTGTCCCAACCTATGTATTCTCAGGCTCTCCCACCATTTAGTCCTTGAACATACCTGCCCTTGTTTGTGTAATGGTCGAATGGACAAATAGCCTTTCAATTTCTGGGTAGTCCCACTAGGGACTACCTTCTGTGTGTAAAGTAGACTTAGCAGATCAACAATGTTACTCCCACTGGTAATATCCTACCTGTGGTGTGAGTTCAGTGCTTTGCTCACTCCTGCCCAGCTTGATATGACATACGCTGATAGCGCTATATAATACTGGGGTTGCTGTTGATTCCCTTCTCATTCCTTTTGTATGCTTTATTGTTACGTCATTCTTTCTCCATAGATATATATATATATATATATATATATATATATATATATATATATATATATATATATATATATATATGATATATCTGTACATACTTATATAGATTTCCTATGCTGGGCACTGCTTAGACCCGTGCAAGTGCACTCAGACTTGCTTACTGGTACTTATATATGTTTACTGCTGCTTATTTGTGCTTACACCTGCTTACTAGTGCCTTATTCATTATGACAGTGCCACTTTGATTGAATGACATTTAATTAAATATCTCATGCGATACTCTTATGTCAGTTTTACATCAAAACGACATTCATTCCAGATGGAAAATGACGTGTGCTATTGTTGGGCTCGAACCATGAATGCCTGTTCGCCAGGCGGATGCTCTAAACACTAACTATTGACGTTTACGTTGATTCCGCATGTTTTTCTCTATTTGAATGAATTTGATGTGTAAGCTATGCTCGGTGGAGGGCAGCGACGTGCAAACACCCTGCGCTTTGCTTACACCTTCGATATTGCAGCAATTCAAATGTATAATAGAGACACGGGGAATCTAATTGTGAAAGTTCTAGGGACAGGGCTCAACATTCCACTACGTGCTTGTGTGTTTACTACTTCAATTTTATTTCACTGTTCGTGGACACTCTTGTATGCTTAGCATACATTTTGGTATCCACGGACAATGAATTACTGACTTACTATTAGAGGCGGGCTCTACTAGTAGGCATAGTAAGTTATGTAACTGTCGGGGCATGTTTACACCTCCATAGAGCACTTGTACACATCCCCTGCACTCGCTCATGTTTCCTGTGCACGTCGTGGCGCACCCTCATAGATATTCATATAGCGCTGCTGCACCATCTGTAGTGAGGACGCTAGGTGCAAGGCTAAAACCGTCCTTGCACCAAGCTTCTTGAATCCCAGGGAATGTTTTCAAGCATATTGTAAATTTAAGTAATGCATTGTTTTTAAGAAAGACAAAGTAAATCAAATTGCATGGTAATTACCAAACCTCACCAATACCCATTTGAAAACAATGTTGAAAACTGCAGCTTGTTGGCTAAGAGATTATTATTGGGTACATCTAAAGATATCAAAGACATTTTTTTGTTAAAGTAATGCTTATAGCTTCCTATTTTTATAAAGGCTTTGGACTCACTATATATTAACAAGCTGAGGCAGATTACCTAGGAAAACTAAGAGATTTGATAATCTTCTGATGCTGTATAAAATCTTTGCATTTTTTTTAAATTTAATGTAACCCTAGGAGAGTATTAAAGTCACAGCATATTGTATTTACTTTGAATCTCATGTGCATAAGTATAAATCAATTTAGAATTACTTCTGATGCTGAAAATTTTCATGCTATAAGTTTTAGGTATTAGAATACATTTAATATCAATATCAAACTCTTTTGCAGTACAACAGGAGTAGATTACAATTTAGCTGTCCCCAAACACTTTAAACAGTAATTTAATAATACAGGGATACTGTCTTAAATTCTTGCTGAAAGAATCTAAGTGAGTTATCTATGAATACAATGCTATTGGTATTAATCCAGATAGCCAAGCAACCCCTCATAAAAATGCTACAACATTTTGTTGACTCTTAGAAATCATAGTTAAGGATCTCCCAGTGTAAGTATCACAGAGAAGAAAATAACTTCATACAAGTGTATATTTCAATAAATATTGCAAACTTTTATTGTAGAAAGACAATCAGCTAATAGCAAAGATATACCGGGAATTTAATAAAGCCTACATGTTTTTTTTTGCCATGTAGGCATCCCGGCACACTGCTAACATGGCCAAGAACATTTTTAGATTCAGTAAATGCTGCTGAGCAATTCACACAAGTGCACCAACACAGAAACTTCCATGGCATGCAAATCACCTCATAAGCAGGTGAATCTCATGCAAATGAGGCAGGTAGAGTGATCCAGCAGGCAGATAGGCAGCTCTAAAGACCCTATGTCAGTGCCGCAGTGTACACGGAAAAATTCCATGTACAAGAGTATAGACAGACAAAGGGGCTTTAAAAATGTAGTTAGATGGGCAGGAATGGCATATCACATATAGATATTAGCAAAACTATCTCTGTGTGTCTGACAAAGGAAATAAGTTATATTAAATGTATTTTTTTAATAATCTGAGCACGCGTGTGAGGTGTGTAGCAGTGTGCAAACTTGCTTTATAAAAAAAATTTTAAAAAACTGGAAAAAAACAAAATTAATATTATATGACAGAAATGTATTACAGGACCCTGCGTGAAGTATCTACAATGGTGCATTGGTGCTGTTGTTAACGTGGTAGGGCTTTGAAGAGTGTAGTTTCCAGGCCGTGAGCATGGATCCCTATGCAAATGAGGTGGAGTTACTAAGTAGCACAAAGGGGTAATTGTGTCCGCACATCCCCTTCATGTAGGCAGACAACCATGTTGTTTACAGAGGAGGTAGCTGACATCAGGGGAGGGTGTGTCCAATGACTTCTAAGTGTATTTCAGCTTGTTTGTGTGGCGCACCGCAGTGCTGAGCGTATCCTTGCGGGGGGGGGTGTGCACTCACTTCTAAGCTTTGTTTCACTGAGGAGAGCAAGTTTCAGTGTGGCACACCGCCATGCTGAGCATGGTAGTCTGTGGAGGTGTGTACACTGACTGCTATGCTTTGTTTATCTATGGGGCACGCATTTGCATGACGTGCCACAGTGCTGATTGTATCTAAAACCCAGTGACATATTAATTAATTTTGATCTCTGCTTAACTTAAACTGGGGCCATTAAATGATGTAATGATATACTAGGTATGTAGAATGCATCATAGGTAGCCAGTCACACAGTCAGCACCTACAGCAGAGCACTATAAAGTATGCATACACCCTACAATCTGATTGTTCCCCCATACTCTGCACCATTGGAGCACAGACTTGGACATTTTCACTGAGATAATGCTAGGGGCTGCTGCAGGTCTGCTACATCTTTATGTGCTAGATACTGAAGTCAGTGCTGCTGTTGCTGCCGACAATAGGCCTAGACAGAGAAGGAGAAGAGTGTTCAGGCCCAGGGTAACCTTCCAGGAGCTACATGAGCTGGAGATTATAGAGCAGGGTGGACAGGAACATACTACAAGAACTCACTAAGCTCTGCCACCCTCAACTCAGAGCCAGAGCCAACAGAGGGGAACCCATCCCAGTGGAACCAAAGGTATGTGTAGCCCTTATGTGCTAGCATCCCTGACAGTTATCATGATTCCCATATCTGGCATGCATCACAGCTGTACTAGATGTTTGCTATGGGGGCCATGGCCATTTACTGGTGGATGCTGGCTACACACTGGAACCAAGAATGATAAAACCCATCAGAAATACACACACACCCACTGAAGAATGCCATAATGAGGCACACACACACACAAACTAGGAACATTGTAGACAGTGTGTTTGAGCTTCTGAAGTCACAGTTTTGGTGCCTTGATGTATCTGATGGAGTCCTGCAGTATTCTCCAGCCACATGTGCCCATAGGTTCGCAGTATGTGCCATGCTACACAATATGATCCTGTAGAAACAGCTGCAGCAGAATCAGCAAAGGGAAGGGATACACAACCTTCCACCAGTGCCTATGTCACCACAGCCACAGTCACAGGAGGAGTCGGAGGACGAACCCCCAGATGATGTCCCTGCAGGCAGATGTAGGTGTGCACAGTATGCCCTGGCTTTGGCTAAAAGACAATGCATAGCACATTAACTGGCAACCTAGGGCCATAGGGACTGATACCATACTCCTACTCACATACATATAGTAAAATGGTTGATGCCAGACAACTCACAAAACCTGTCCCTCTCCATATATTCAATGTGTACTAGTTGTGTCACACAGAGTCAGCCCTGAACTACAGTCCTGTCAACTGCTACATTCGCAAGGTAAGTCTCTAACCTACCCACTACTTGTAAGGATTACTATAATATGGTATTATATGTATGGATGTGCTGCATTTATGCAATGAATTATGTACTGTTGTACATGGGCTATGTGGACAGAAGTAACATCCACATGGGACTACAGGTACCCAGTCCAATATTATGTGTTCCCTAATAATCACTAGGCCTCATGTTTGGAATATACACTACATCAGTCAAGGGAGATGTGGTCACATGATATTTGGACTACTGCCTATCCCAGCAAATCATGTACTGTTGTTCCCCATCCCTAACACAACTGTATTCCTACAGTAAGTCAGCAATCATACATCAGCAGACCCGGCCATATCAGGGATGTAGCATAGAACTCAATCACACATTGTATGTCACACGTAACACAGTAATAGCATACATATTTATGCTGTTGATTGTGTGATGAATGACACCACTGTGTCTGGCAGCCTGTGTGGCTCAGTGGACTAGGGAAGTTAGCATGGGTGATAGTGTTGCTGCTTCTAATCTGGAAGTAGGGACAGCTTTTGAATGTGAGATATTATTATGTTGGTGTGTTCACAGACTGTCAGTCTGTGTGTGGTGTAACATTATGAACCTCAGTCACATATTAAGTACAGCAGAAAGTTGGAAATGCCATGGACATTTTGAGTGACATGCAGTACTGCAGAAACAGGGACAGATGTCAATGTCTGTAACATACCACTCAACCTCTTAGTGCAAGAAATCTATTCAAAGCCCAACAAAATGGGGGGACAAAGGCCCACACATAGGGACATATGTTAAATACTGCTCTCATAAATGTAAACAGTTGCTAAAATAACAGGGTTTTTGTCAACAGTCATTTTTCTGAAGGATTTGAAGTCAGACACTCAAATGTATGTCACTATTTAGTGACTTCAATCCTAAGTTCATCCAAATGATTTGCCAGAAAACCACAAATTTTATGAGGAACAGACCAAAACTATGAGCCAAAACTCTTGACATTCTGCAAAACTCTGGACAGTTGAGAGGTGTAGTCTGTAACACACAAAAATCCCGGACTGGAGTACAGGTAGATGTGGCCTGGAGTCACTTTATAAGTACTGACAGTCACACTGGGAATGCCCAAAACTTAGTTAAAATGATTAGTTAAAATGAGCACAATTTTGTTGCATTGTCATCAGACTGACCTGTTATATATAGATATATCTATACATGCAGACATATGTATACATATCTGTCTGTCACTATCTCTCTCTCACATACATAGCATATCTATTCCTATGTAGTGTCAAATAGATTTGTGACACCAGGGAAATACTGCCAGTCCAGCTATCTGGAATTTTGTAAATAATTATGTCACTTGAAAACATTAATATGGTTTATATAGAAATGTGACACTGCTAGCTCAGTTATCTGGAATTTTGTAAACAATCATATGTCATTTGTGAATATTAATATGATTTATATCCTTGTCTTGCAAATGTAAGAGAACGCTATGTTATGTACTAAGCTTCGAGAATATAACCACAGTATACCCTACTGGAAAAGAATGGAAATGTATATAAACTACATACCTGTGCAAATGTACATTTTAATAGTAGAAGCTGGAACATACAGGGTTAACTTGCAAAGCTTCAAGGAAATAAGTTAGAATCAAAGTGTTTTACGATTGTGTTTCAGTGCAGCAAGCAGACACAATGTCAGGAGCTAGAGGTTTTCCTATTGTCTTGAAACAGAAATAATTACTAGGTTTCATATGTAAAAAGTGTTTTTATTGCTCTATGACTTCCTAGCAGCTGCACACTTCTGAAAGATATGTATTTTTGACACAGAAGTATTAAATTCTAAGTATCTGTTTAGCCTGGGAACTGAAGGCAGGTGATAAAGAGTGATGTCTTCCAGGCTAACCCAGCAGTAATGTTTTGATATTCATTTGGGAACTGTCTCAGAGACTGTGCATTTTGTATCCTGTCTTGGACCTAGAAACATCCATCATCTGCATTTGCCTTACTCTGTAAGTAAGGTATTTAGGACATAGTATCTCTTAGATATAGATAGTAATATAGTAAAGATTAGTTTAGATGTTGTCTGTATTTATTTGAGACTGTCCTGCAATGTTGTTGTTTTCTTTTGGCTTTTCCCGGTTAGGGGTCGCCACAGCAGAACTCCGGTCTGCTAATGATTGGCAGTCAATTTTTTATTAGGCAGAGGTGCCAGCCCGATGCCCAACCTTCAACGAAGGCCTGCCCATTCACGCATGTCTTTTGAATGCCACTCGACTGCGGGGAGGACATGCAGACTCCACACAGAAGGTGCTCCAGCCATGAATTGAATGGGAGAACCTCTTGTTGTGAGGCGACAACCCTACCGCTGCACCATCGCGGCTTGAGACTGTCCTGCAATGTTGTTTTAAAATATTTCCTGTGATTCTGAACTCTGTAGTTACTGTGTTGATTGAGTATTGTCTTGTTCTTTTATTTATTATTAAATATATTTAAACCTATCTTTGTGGCTGATATTTGTGAGACATATTTAAGCTCTTAGGTACTTTCATATGTATTTGGTGGCACTGTACAGGCCACTCCTAAATAGCCTTAGCCGTGGTCACACTTACCATTTGGATAATAGTAACATTACACAGTGGGATTGGGCACCCTTTGTAAGGGCCTTAGAGTAGCTGATAAGTAGGGGGTTGGTGGCAGTCATAACTACCTTATAGTCTGGGCAGAATGGGGCATAGCTACTAAACCTGTGTCAGCTTTCCCCAGGAGTGTCTGTGTGTTTGTAAATAAATCAATCTTAAAGTGTGTGTGTGTGTGTGTGTGTGTGTGTGTGTGTGTGTGTGTGTGTGTGTGTGTGTGTGTGTGTGTGTGTCAGCTACTTGGGCAGGGACATGAAGCACTGGTTGGACAGAGAGAGTGCTGGAGGTTTTGGCTTGACCACTTGGCTGAGATCTTAACCTTATAGCTGTGCCAGTGGGGAGTCTTATTGGAGATCTGGAGAAAGATGGAGAAACCAGTCCCCAGACTGACTGTGATCTCTGTTTGCTCTTAAAGGAAATTGTACTTTGCTGTGTGTGTGTACTTGTCATCCTCCCATTGTGTACATCCCTCACTGTTGCCAGTGGTGAGGATTGAGGCTCCTTAATTACTGGGCCAATGCAGGGGTGTCACAAGATATATACCAATAAATATAGCTATATATATATATATATATATATATATATATATATATCACATTGATACATAGACTCTCCCCATATATCTACATAACACATATACATATCATACACACACAGCTACATCTATATATACATCCCTGTTAATTACATAAATATGTGCATGGATGTCTGTATTGTCCTTCATGCCCTAATAACGATGAGTAAATCTGCACTATCACACATCCATAGTGTTGCTCAAAGGATCCCAGTTAAGGGCAAAATAGTACATAATTCAATTACCTACAGACCCCTGTGCCTGCTGGATGTCACCACATAGAGTGACACAGGTGAGCAGGTGATGTAATGCATAATGTTGTCAATGCACACATGGACAGGGCACTTTGGTCCTTCCCACAGGTTTACCTATCTAATTGCGAGCAGCCACATATGGCCATACTGGTAAATGTACACACATAGCTAGGATAATAACAGTTATCCAACTGCTAGGATACTTGATGCAGATAGCATGTAGCAATACAACTCTGCAGACCACAGATGCTTTCAACACAAGCCTAGTTTGTGTAATGCACAAGTACTGTACCTGCACATGCATATACAACAGACTCAACCTGTGGCACATCCAATAAGTACTGTGATCTATAGTGTGTAAGACTAGATAGGTAAGGGTTCTAATCTATTTCTAGGCTGTTTATTTTGTGTGTGTGTGTGTGTGTGTGTGTGTGTGTGTGTGTGTGTGTGTGTGTATATATATATATATATATATATCCCTGCAAAACAACTGACATGCCCTTGTGGGCTATCCATCTGCAATGGTTATGCATTTTTGGCCCTATAACTTGCTGCTGGCTTCCACACTGCCCTCTTCTACAAGGCCTGATGATCTCATTCACCTTAAGACTACCAGTTGACAATATAGTATCAAGACTTAAGCTGTGGCTCGTGCAATAAATGTGGTGATCTTCAGTGAGTGAGCCTAGATAGGTAGGGGTTCTAATCTCACTCTAGGCTACTTGGTGTGTGTGTGTGTGTGTGTGTGTGTGTGTGTGTGTGTGTGTGTGTGTGTGTGTGTGTGTGTGTGTGTGTGTGTGTGTGTGTGTGTGTGTATACCCCTGCAAAACGACTGTCATGCAGACATGAGACATCCACCTGCAATGTTTATGCACTGTTTGGCCTAACTTGCTGCTGGCTTCCACAGTACCCTCTTCTACAAAGGTCTGATGACATCATCCACCTTAAGACTACCAGCTGGCAAGGTAGTATGAAGACTTAAGCCGTGGTGCCTGCGATAAATACTATGATCTGTAGTGTGTAGTGTGGTCTTACCTGCAGGCCTGTGACCTCCATCAGTGAAAAGCAGACATGTCATTTGAAATGCATTGTGTGGATAAAGAGTGCATGACTCAGTCATTAATTGCTGCCTTCACACTACTGTAAATTCACTTCTGCTCACCACTGGATTTGAACCCAGGACTGTGTGTGGCAAAATGTACCATTTGCACAGAAATTAACAGACTGAGCTACTGAGTCACTGCTGCAGCAGGTGTATTTGCAAGATATATGTGCACACATACAGACTGTGACATACATTTTCTGCATCCATCAGTATGTGCATGGCTTTATATGGATGTATGTGTGCACCAGTTGAACATGTATTTTGCCATCAATGCCTTAACAGGTGTCCTTCTACATGTTGCTGCTGAAGGGCACATTTACCTGCTATTATAGGCCTCACTTACATCCATTATTATGTCTTTGGCTTTCTAGTGGTGTACTATTGCACCAGAGTCCAATGTGCACTCCCATTTTTACCCTTTTTAATTTAATTACATTTTATTCAAGTTTGAGTGATACAGCGCAACATGCAGCTCCATGGAAACATACTTAATGATTGTAACTGGCAATTACTAATTTTTCTTTATACCACCTGTTTTAAGTAAGAATGCTGTGGTATGGCAGGTTAATGCAGTGGATTGCAGGTTTGATGGTCTTGGGTTTGAAATATGGGACATGTGTTCACTTTTAAGTGTGTATTACAAGTTTAAAAACACATATAGTCAATATAGCTCTATTTAGCTGAGCTTAGTTAAGCTGCATGCCTCAGTGTGCTGTGCAGCAACACAATAAAAAATATAAAGAAAAGAAAAATGGTGAGATGGGAAAGTGGTGAAATGGGGTGCAAGCAGAAGGAAAAGCATAGTGAAAGGCAGGAAGGGATGTGCAGGAAGGGTGTAGGAAAGAACCACAGCTATCCATTTCTTGTACAGCAACAACTGTGCACATTGACAGAATTTGTACATGACTTTGAACTCTTAACCCTAGAGAGAGGGGTGAGGACAACATAACTGTGTTGTCAAGCCAATTGGACCAAATTACATGTGTCCAGTGGGCATGTGTATAAAATGAAGAGCTATGTATGGGATGGTATTTTTTTTGTGACATGAATATTGGGGAAGGGACATAAGTACGTGTGGGGAAGGTAAGTTGGGTAGGTGAGAATGTATTTGCAGACAGACAAGACAGACAAGACAGCAGACAGGGGCAACATGTGACATATGAGGAGGTGAACACCTTGGATAGGGTGGGTGTTGTAGAATCCAAGTCCCATGTGCCTGCAGACGGTAGCAGCCTGACTCACATCCCCACCCATGGGACTGTTGGCACTGCTCCTTCACTGCCCCGAGGGTGGCAGTGCTGGAGGCTGGGCACCAGGGCAAGGCTGCCCCATGAGGTTGACCAGCATGCCCTCAGTCCAGCACAGGTGGCAGTTAAACTCATGGTAGATTATCCTGTGCACCAAGACCAGTGGCTCACCTCAGGTGACAACACCCCCTCCACCACCACTCCCAGATGGCAGTACTACCCAATGCCACAGGTAGTGCAGGGGCAGCAGAGGTGGTACCACAGGTCTGGGTCCCAGATGTGCTGGGACCCAGTGCCATGGCTGGCTGAGGCAATGTTGGGGAATCAGGCAGAACCAGCCTACCTTGATGTGCTGTGGCGAATATGGTATAGCAATATGTTAAGGTTAGTAATAACCAAATCATTGTTAGTATTAACAGAATGGAACACCATTTTCATTCATCCATATACTTATTAATGTATAGAATGTGCAACACAACAGTAGATTAACATAACAGTCAATATGGTAATAGCATGTCATTAAGAAGTAAACCATAAAGGAAACAAAATAGTTTAACAAAGTATGTTAATAGTGAATCATACTAACACATAACAATATTGCATCACATTTTGCAAAAATATAGTTAGTTTAACAACATATGTTAATATTAAATCATAATAATAAATAACAATAATAAATACGTGAAGATAAGGGGTGGGGTGAGAGAGAGAAACAATCCATTACTAAGAATGCTGACTATATCCCTGAAAACACTGATAGTAAATACTCTACAGGCATGTATTGTCATTTCTGAGTATAGTGACTATAATTCTCCTGTAGCTGATATAGCATGTACATACCTCTCAAGCTGTTAGCATAGGTCAGTATGGGCCAAGCAATAACAAATACAGGTGCACTACTACACAGAACGTTTTCGCATAATGTGGTCTGTAAGCAGATTTGGTAATACTTTGCATTCCATGTAATCATTTTTCTGTTAATCCTGTAACAGGTGGATTAGGCAGTTTCAATTATATTATGTGAAATCATGACACTTGGGAGACATGTTTGTGTACAGTACATAATCTAGACATCCGTCATGCCTTAGTTGGCAGGCATGGGATTAGAACCCAGTAGCTGTGACTGCAGGGGACATCTGCAAAGCATTGAACTTTATTGGTGTTGCTGATAACTGTCCATGAAATGTTAGCACAATCATATCTGTTCATAACATGGGCTACCTCAACCATATACCATATACCATTTGTTTCTGGAGTGGGAGAAAAAGAGACATTATGTGACTGAATTTGTTTTGCATTCTAGAACTATTACAGTGCTATATTTGACTGCAGTGACAGTAGAACACACATGTATGGCATACAGCCATACTGCTTTTATTGAAAGAAATCTGTTTAGGAATCAACTGTGCTGCTTACCACTTTATTGGTATTGCTGATAAGTGTCTGTGAAATGTAACCACAATCATATCTGTTCATAACATGGGCTACCTCACCCATATACCTTTTGTTCCTGGAGAGGGAGAAAAAGACAGCATTATGTGACTGACAGTTTACATTCTACAACAATTACAGTGCTATACTTGACTGCAATGACAGTAGAACACACATGCATGGAATACGGCCATAATGCATTAAAACAGATTTCTGTAGGACTTAACAATGCTGCTTAACACTGTATTGATATTCTTCATAAATGTCTGTGAAGTCCACACAATATCTGTCCATAGACTGGGCTACCTCAGCCATATACCTTTATTATTTGTAGTGGGAGGAACAGAGAGCATTATGACCGATACTGGCCTGGAGACAGCCTTGGACAGTACTATGAGTTAAGCAATACTGTTTGCAGGCCATTAGTTTTGCATTCTACAGCTATTACAGTGTTACACTTGATGGCAGCAACCTTACTATAGACAAGCAATGCATACAGCTCCACTGCAGTGATTATGACAACACAATCCTACTGTGCACCATTTTGCTTA
Organism: Protopterus annectens; assembly: GCF_019279795.1. Lineage (NCBI taxonomy): Eukaryota > Metazoa > Chordata > Ceratodontiformes > Protopteridae > Protopterus > Protopterus annectens. The sequence goes on from NC_056725.1 coordinate 585,321,042, forward strand.
CTGTTATTGGTATTGTTTATAGTTTATTGCAATACAGTTGTTATTGTTCATTTATTGCACTACAGTTCTACTTGCCTATTTATTGCACTACAGATTTTATAGTGTTTACTTTATTGCAGTAAATGCTTTACTCTTTCTTGCTTATTGCACTACAGTTAGCATAATAAATCCATACATACCACACTCATGGTGCAACCTGGCCAGGCACCTGGCATGGGACTCGACATTGTGAGCCCTCACAGCTGCAGCTGTTGGGAGGGAAGCACGCCATTATGCATATCAGTTTTGCAGACTTTCAGCTTGCATATTGGTAAAACAGAGGAAAACATACTTGCATATTTGTGGGGCATTCCCAGCTCTAGCTTCTTGGACCCAGGTGTCCAAGGTTCCCCTCTTTCTTCTCTTCAGGTAATCATAATGGTGATGACACTCCTCACCTGTGTGGGGGATACCAGTAACACTGGTGAGTTCACTGGCAACTGGCCCAGTCTTCCGCCTTACACTCTGAGCCCTGGAAACCACCCTGCAGTACCCTGGGTTCATTGATTTTTCATCAGAAATCCAACAAAGACCCTGGAATCCTGAGCACCCCATCTCTGCACCTGAAAGCACACACCTTCACCAATACCCCCTGCCATATCCACAGTCAATTAGACTCCACAGAATGATGCAGAATTCCCACCTATTGTTTTCCCACCCTTACACGTCATTGAGCAATATTCAAAAAAGCTCTGTGTTGCTTAGCATTGCGCAAACCAGCTAAGCAGAGTTAAGCAGCATGAAAACTTGCATAACCAAGGTTTTAGCTAAGCTTAGCACCGCACAAACAAAAGTAGCCATTAGCATGTTTAAGCAGTACTCAGCCCAGCTCAGCAGTGCCATATTTCACAAATTTGTTTTTTTAAATTAAACATATATAATAAATTCAGTTATACACATTATCATTGCTATGGTCTCTAACCCAGGATCTACTAAACATTAGGCTGTATCTCTACCAATTTAGCTACTTGGATATTATGAAAACTACTATACCTTCACATAAACTACTGGGCTACCTGTTAGCATTGCTAAGCACCAAGGTGCACCCTGCAAATGTGCTTAAATAAACCTAGGCATAAATAATTAATGACATCCAGTTTCTATTTTTAGATGTCTAGCAACTGCTAGCTATGTATGTATGAGTACCACTTGGCTCTGCAGCACTCTGTGCCATGCAGTGCAAACATAAATTAAAAAAAAAAAAAAAAACAGAAAAAAACAAAAATATTTAAAATTGCAAAAATACATAATTATGATAATTGATGACATCCAGTTTCTATTTTTAAATGTCTGGCAGGTGTCAGCTATCTATATGTGAGTACAGCTTGACATTGCTGTGCTCTGCGCCCCACAAACATGGAAAAAACGGAAGAAAAAATTAAAATAAAATATTACACATTTGACCCAATTCACAGAACTTCAGCATTAGAAGGGAGCTGTACAGGCCATCTACAACCATGGGTAGCCTCTACACTTCCCCCTCTACCAGTTCAATAACCCTGTTTCTATGCTCTCCTTCGGTAGTGCACTATCATTAATATGCATGGCATGCTGCCAAAGGGGAACCGTGGCCTTGTACACAGATATATTCTGTGTAGGCTCTACATGGAGCCTACATGGATTTTATTAAATCCTGGGGATAATCTTAAATGCAAAATACCCTAGATAATGTCCAGCCCAAAGTTTGTCAGAATAAACTATTGGAGTTGCTACCCATTTCAAAAGTATTGTTCTTCTCTCTTATACTAAGTGGCCGAACAAGACATGATGGTGACCAGAGTTAATATCAATAAGATTTGGCACATGGTTAGACCTATTACTGCTCTAACTAGTCCAGGTCTGTTTATCATTCAGCCTTCATCTGGCAATAAACCCTTTGTTTGAGAATATTTGAATATAATGCTAGAAATAACCATTTGACATCATAAACATAAGTTACACAGTCCGATCTGCTGGCCTATATAAATTTATGGATAAAACACAGAAGCATTAATCTTTGTAGATACCTGTGAAGGTTTGGTTCAAGATGATGAAATGAGAAGGAGACCTTCCCCTGACTCTTCCAATAAAGAAGAGGAACTTCGCTTATCCCCTTGTGTGTGTGTGTGTGTGTGTGTGTGTGTGTGTGTGTGTGTGTGTGTGTGTGTGTGTGTGTGTGTGTGTGTGTGTGTGTGTCTGTGTTCCCTTTGTTTGGCTGGTGAGTGCATTAGTCAATAGTTGGAAGAGCAGGGGATATTTGGTTGAACATCTGATTTATCGAACATGTTGTCATCTGTGTGTATTTCAATGAAATAGCTACAAGGTGTGTGCACAAGTGTGTTTTTGAATGTGTATGGGTTAGTGTTAGAGTTAGACAAAGGGGTAGGTAAGGGAATAAATTAAGTGTGTGTGATTGTGTGTTTAGGATTAGGGTTAAATTAGCAGATAGATTTAGTGTGTGTGTGTGTGTGTGTGTGTGTGTGTGTGTGTGTGTGTGTGTGTGTGTGTGTGTGTGTGTGTGTGTGTGTGTGCACACCCACGCACACATGTATGTTTGTGTGTGTGTGTTTGTGTGTTTGTGGGGTCTGTATCACTTAATTGCAACATGTATTTGTCAAATATGTACAAATATGTATTCATTGAGCACTAAACAGCAAAAATCATTTCAGCAATCCTCTGACTTTTTTCCAAGGTTAGGAACCACTTGTCCACTAGCACTCCGGAACACACCCACTGCACTAAATCAAACCCACCCAAGTGGGAGGCTTCAAGCCCCCCACACCCACCCTAACTATATATACCAACTCCACGATTGCACTGTGGTGGGGAAAAGAACAAAGTCGTGGTGATGGCCAAGTACTCCCTAACCCTGGGACAAAATCCAAGGCTCGCTGAAATGATTTTCACTGTTTAGTGTTTGATGAATACATACTCAATGACTTTGTATTTCAATTAAATGATATAGACCCATGTGTGTGTGTGTGTGTGTGTGTGTGTGTGTGTGTGTGTTTCCTGCTTTTTTGTGGTAACAGTTGGGATTTCAGTGATAGAACCATGCTTGGTTATCATGTCTCCCACTGGCAACCACCTAGAAATTGTCTAAATAATTAAATCTTCTTCTTCATCTTTTGGCTGCTCCCGCTAGGGGTCACCACAGCAGATCAACTGTTTCCATTTCTTCCTGTCCTCTGCATCTTGCTCTGTCACACCAACCACCTGCATGTCCTCTCTCACCACATCCAAACACCTTATCTTAGGCCTCCCTCTTTTCCTGTTACCTGGCAGCTTCATCCTTAGCATCTTTTTCCCAATATACTCTGCATCTCTCCTCAGCACATGTCCAAACCAATGTAATCTTGCCTCTCTGGCTTTGTCTCCAAACCTTCCAACCTGGGCTGAGCCTCTAATATACTTATTCCTAATCCTGTCCATCCTCGTCACACTCAGTGCAAATCTTAACATCTTCAACTCTGCCACGTCAAGCTCTGACTCCTGTGTTTTTATCAATGCCACTGTCTCCAACCCATATAACATAGCTGGTCTCACTACACTCTTGTAGACCTTCCCTTTCACTCTTACTGGTACTCGTTTGTCACAAATCACTCCTGACACTCTTCTCCAGCCACTCCATCCTGCCTGTACTCTCTTCTTCACCTCTCTTCCACACTCACCATTACTCTGAACTGTTGATCCCAAGTACTTAAACTCATCCACCTTCACCACCTCTACTCCCTGCATTCTCACCATTCCTCTATCCTCCCTCTCATTCACACACATATATTCTTTCTTAGTCCTGCTGACCTTCATTCCTCTTCTCTCTAGAGCATATCTCCACTTCTCCAGGGACTTTTGATAACAGTTTATATAAACAAATATAAATATATGACATGTTCTATTTAATTTTGATGCTAAGATCACTTTAAATTTTGACATTCAATTAAACTAATTGTTAATTTATCAATTAGTTATGATATAAATAGAGTTCATATTGAAAGTTGTAATGTGATCCTTTGGTACCAGATCGTTGAATAAAGAGCGTTGGTGGAATTTTGACTGTTGGTGTGTTGCTGAACTCCTCCACCTGTTCCCTACTCTCACTACAGATCACAATGTCATCTGCAAACATCATAGTCCATGGGGACTCCTGTTTGATCTCATCTGTCAACTTGTCCATCACCATTGCAAATAAGAAAGGGCTCAGAGCTGATCCTTGATGTAATCCCACCTCCACCTTAAACGCATCCGTCACTCCCACCACAAACCTCACCACTGTCACACTACCCTCGTACATTTCCTGTACCAATCTTACATACTTCTCTGACACTCCCAACTTCCTCATACAATACCACAACTCCTCTCCAGGCACCCTGTCATATGCTTTCTCTAAATCCACAAAGACACAATGCAACTACTTCTGACCTTCTCTGTACTTCTCCATCAACACTCTCAGAGCAAATATCACATCTGTAGTGCTCTTTCCTGGCATGAAACCATACTGCTGATCACTAATCATCACCTCCCTTCTTAACCTAGCTTCCACTACTCTTTCCCATAACTGCATGCTGTGACTGATCAGTTTAATCCCTCTGTAGTTACTACAGCTCTGCACATCACCCTTATTCCTAAAAATCGGTACCAAAACACTTTTTCTCTATTTCTCAGGCATCCTCTCACTTTCCAAGATTTCATTAAACAATCTAGTTAAAAACTCCACTGCCATTTCACCTAAACACCTCCATGCTTCCACAGGTATGTCATCTGGACCAACAGCCTTTCCATTCTTCATCCTCTTCATAGCTATCCTTACTTCCTCCCTGCTAATCCACTGCACTTTATGATTCACTATCCACACATCATCCAACCTTCTCTCCCTCTCATTCTCTTCATTCATCAACCCCTCAAAGTACTCTTTCCATCTGCTCAACACACTCTCCTCACTTGTGAGTATGTTTCCCTCATTATCCTTTATCACCCTTACCTGCTGCACATCTTTATTAGCTCGATCCCTAAGTCTAGCCAATCGGTACAGGTCCTTTTCTCCCTCCTTAGTGTCCAACCTTTTATACAACTCTTCATACGCCTTATCCTTAGCCTTCACCACCTCTCTCTTTGTCATGCACCTCATCTCCTTATACTCTTGTCTACTTTCTTCATCTCTTTGACAATCCCACTTCTTCTTCGCCAACCTCTTTCTCTGTATACTCTCCTGTACTTCTTCATTCCACCACCATGTCTCCTTGTCCTCCTTCCTCTTTCCAGATGTCACACCAAGCACCTTTCTAGCCATTTCTCTTACTAGCTCTGCTGTAGTTACCTAGTTATTCTGTAACTCTTCACTGCCACCCAGTGCCTGTCTTAACTCTTCCCTGAACATCACCTCACAATTACCCTTTTTCAATTTCAACCATTTGATCCTTGGTGCTGCCCTCACACTCATCCTCCTCTTCTTGATCACCAATGTCATCCTACAAACCACCATCCTATGCTGCCTAACTACACTTTCCCCTGCCACCACTTTACAGTCTCCAATCTCCTTCAGACTGGCCCTTCTACATAAGATATAATCCACCATGTCTAAATATTTAAATATCATGGCATATTCTAGGCTACAATATTCTTCTTTAGCTGCCAAATCAATCCTGGCTAATCCAAAATTTCTACAAGTTACTATGTGATTAAATTCTTTACTAAAGAAACCCTTTATGAATATAACACCCTGTTTGGCATGTACCTGACCAGATGCCTACAACAGCTGGAGAGGCTACAAAATTACCTCACAAAAAGCATCCTAGGCCTTAAACACATGTCCTACATGGACAGACTCAAGAAACTTCAGCAGTTCTCTGTCTCTTATTGTCTACTTAGAGGTGATCACAAAGCCATGTCCGACTCAGCCCTACTTGAAATGCTACACCTAAAGAAATCCCAATCCTCTCCTGCCACACGCTCCAGAAATCACAACCTCATTACCAAAATTAACAGAACATGCTGAAGGGACAGGTTCATCTCCCAATGACTGCCCATACTCTGGAATAAGCTTCCCATTCATGTCAAGCAGAGCACCTCGCTGGCCCTCTTCAAGATAAATCTCGATGAGTGGATGGGTAACAGAAAGTTCTCTCCAGGGATCATTCCAGTTGCCCTACTGGATATGGGCACTGTGAACTAACATCGGGTGGCTCTGTGCCTGGGCAATTTCTTTTTTTTTGAATTAGGCTTGTAAAGGATCCAGGGCCATTAGCCTAGTACATACCTATGAACCTATGAACCTATGCACTCAGAAGAGGGGCCATCCTCCCTTTTGTTGATATGGCATTTCATTACTGGCACAAACTAAAACTTAAAAGCCCTCTTCTGAAGAGCAAATAAAATGTGCAGGTTCAAGAAGCATGCCTCAAAACAAAACAAACTAAAACAAAACATCACTGTCAATCCTAACAGAGACAAACATCTGAACAAACACCTACAGCAGCAGTATCTGTATACCTGATATCCTCATTTACAAAATTATTTTATCCAAATTATCTGTTCTCAACTAGAGCCAGCTAATCAAACTTAGAACGCCATCATATTTAAAATATATTTCTTTCCCCTCGCCTTCAGTCAAAATGGCATTACCTTCATTACCCCATAACCTGGAATATCATTCCTCATAAAATCTAGGCTTTTCACAGCCTCTTAACATTTAAAAAGGAGTTAAACTTTATGTAAACTCCCCAGTTGCAGCAGCCATAACAGGGCCATCTAATTAGTCCCTCATCTACTGCTTGTCCAATTAATTTCCTGGGAAGCCTTATCTCATTTGTTTTATTATTATTATTATTATTATTATTACTACTACTACTATTATTACTATTATTGTTATTACCATTGTTCAGCCAGTACAATCCACAATACTGCATTAACCCTATCATTCAAATGTAACCATTTACATGTGGAAGCTAACTTTGCCCCCTCCTTTTTAAGCTTTACTTTTCTCATTTGAATACCTAATAACACACCTTGTATTATAATATATTTAGTTATGGTTTCTTTCTTTTTTTTTTTTTTTGCTGTAGTTAGGTGATTTCCTAAAGGTAAATGGTATATGGCATACTAAGTTGTTCATGTACTGTGCCACCAGAAAGTTCATCATACTGATCACTGCTGCAGTAGCCTTAGCTATATGGGGTTATAGCCTGATAAGGATGTAACAGCTGACCATCTTCCAAAATTTCAGGGTGCCTTCCACATGCGCCAACCATCATTCAGCTCAAGCTGAGCTAAATAAAAAGACAGGTTTGGAAACCAAGCCCCCAGTGCTTTCCTGCTGTTGAAGGGGGCTCCACTGCAGGCTTTCAAGGACTGACGGTCAGCTTGTACTGTTCCTTTTCTGGTCAGATAAGTTCCCTTTGGGAAAAAAACTTCCTCATTTAAAATGTTCCTTATTTTATTGTACTTTCCTCTTTAGGAAAGTTATTTTTAAGCTATGAGTCTGTGTTTAAATGGCCTGTCACAAGATTTAGCTGCACTTTTAAACAGGAGCACACTTTTTCCCTGTCAATTTAAAAGTTTAAAGTAACTGAAAACCATTTTATGTTGAAAATTTTTATTTATTTTACTTTCTAGGGGTGAAAAGTGTTTTAAAGTGATTTTATTGTGTTTTTTGTGTGTAAAAAGTGACATACTTTAAATGTTTACCATCTCTTGCTACTTGTTTTCCTCAGGAAACAGACACAATTTTTAGTTAGACCATGGAACAAACTACTGGTCCCATATTTGGTCCTTCTTCCAGTTAAGTTAAGTTAAGCATTTAGCCTTTGACTCCACAGCAGGCTAGCAATTTTCCTCAGACACAGGTGGGTGACTCCACTGTGGCCCTAGCTTGTTCTTCAAACCACTCATCTTTTACCCCAGAACCCTCTGGTGTAGCATCTACAGCCACTATAGACTGAAGGTTAGCCACATCTTCTGCAGACCTTGGGATCCCCTCGATGGACAAGGGAGAACTACTCTTGTCAGTCCTGGGAGAGGAAACAGGGAAGACTTCCCTGTTTGGTCATAATGGTGTAAATATCCATGGGGAAACTGCTGCTGCCATTAATAGCACTGTTGGCTCTATTGTCCTGTCAAAAAGAAACAGAAAACTCAAAACTAAGCATGTATCAATTCTGCCTAAACTTTCCTTAGGAGTAGTTTACTGAGTCGGGTTGATGGTTTAATTCAAGTTGTTGATCCTTTTTATAAAGTGGTTTCTGGTAAAAGAAAGAGAGATTCTTCTTTTCCTGAAAAGATTCAAGATTCTTAAGCTGGACAGAAAGATGAAGGCACAGACACAGGGTTTTCTCCTCAGTTGTCTGATTCAGACTCCAAGGAGAGCTCAGTCACTGATTCTGTCTGTGGGCGGTTGTCTTTCTCTGACACTATTTCCAGAACGTGTCAGCATTTTCAGTTGTAGAACACTGAGGTTTGTCAGTCCATCAGAATGTACTTTTATGACTGTATAAAATTGAAAGAATACTGGAAGTCAATTAATGAAATAAACACAATTAGGACTAGAACAAATAGAAAAACATCTTATTTTATTGTATGGGATAATTTACAAAATTTGTTAAAAAAATTTTAATTTCAATAGCATGGTATTTTAGTTTAATTAATTGATCTGATTGTAGTGGATGTCTTTGTAAATACTTTAGTTGTTTTGTTGAATATTATAATAATACCTATTTTTAATTACTTGTATAAAATTGTTATGATATTTCTCTTATATGTTAAAACAATAAACCTGTTTTGAAAAAAAAAAGAATGTACTACAAGCTGTTACAAAAGGAATTTCAAGAACCTTCATTTCCCCCAGTGCTATCAGGTCTGGAGGATGTGTGTGTCACTGCCTGCAGTTTTCATGATAGTCAGCCTGCTACCTCTAAAAAGGCAGATAGAATGTATAACATTCTTAAGCCTTTGAGTTTTTATACATTCGTCCCAAACCTGACCCAGCACATATAGCGTAAGTTAATCCTACTGAAGCCAAACATTTGGTTAGTTCCAGTCCTACTCCTTCTGACAAGGATGGGAAGATTATAAATATGGGAAAAAGTGAATGCTTCTGCAACTCTGATTTTCAGAATTATGAATGGTCAGGCTCATGCTCATATGTTAAAGTTTATTCTGACTAATTGTGAATGTATGAGGAATGTTTTGTCTGCAGCTTCTAAACCTCCTTTAAATAATTTAGTTTCTTCCTTTTCACAAGTCACAACTAATTGTTTACAGTGTGTGTGTGACTCATTTGATACTTCTTCCAGGGCTATGGTCACTGGTACTGTTTTCATTCCCAGAACCTCCCAAATGATGTGAAAAATGAGATTTTAAATTCTCCTTTGGACAGAGATTTAATTTTTGGTTCCTCTGCTGCACAGGTTATCAAAACGTGTAATGAGAAGGGTAAGCCGATACACAGAATCTCTGAGATTTTTCATCCCTCCTTTTCAAAGTTTTCTAAGGGATTCTCTAATCACCCTTCATCCAATTTCTTGAAAAACAAAATAAACAGTCTCACCGAAATATGAGTAAACAGACTTTTAAGAAAAAAATAACAGGAGTAGCAGGAGGGTTCCAAAAAATAAGAAATGCCCCCAAAACCAAGGATAGTCCAACAAGTCAGAATGACTAAATGACTATTTAATGGACCTTAACCTTGTCCCCCTCCCCCCCCCCCCCCCGCATTCTGGCAATCCCTTTTCCCTTCCAGAAAGTCTGAATCTCCACTTTTTTCTTTGGCAGCAGATAGTTTTAGACAAATGGTTTCTGGAGATCATTCATCAAAGTTACAGATGGCAGTGGGAGGAAATTCCTCCTTTCCAAGGGTACTTCCTCAACCAACAGACTAGATTCCTCTATTTCCCCCTGTTCATCAACATATGATGTCTCAGGGGGTGATAGAACCAGTTCTTCCTTCCCAGGTTGTGAAAGGTTTTTATAAAAGGATGCTTTTAGTGGCAAAGAAAAAAGATGCTCATTGACCAGTGCTGGATCTTTCTTTCTCAAACCTGTATGATACTGGGCCCAGGATCAAAATGCTGTCACTTCACAACCTGTTACCTCTTCTTTCTCATTTAAGTTTCCTGGTAACACACGATTTAAAAGAGGCTTACCATCACATCTGTATTCAGCCATACTTCAAGCATTTCTTAAAGTTTTCTGTGTCTGGATTTGTCTGGATTCTCTGCCTTACCCTTTGCATTGCCCACTGTACCAACAGTGTTTACAAAGTGTCTAGTTCCAGTTATAGCTCATTGCAGGTTACGGGGTATTCACATTTTTCCATATTTAGACAACTTGGTTATTCTTGCAGAGTCTTTTTCAAAGTATCAGTAATCTCTCACTTAGGTGAGAGGTCTCTTGCATAAGCTGTGATTCCAAAAGAACATTCAAAACTCTTTTATGACTCCTTTACAGAGAATTGTGTTCCTGGGGTGTCTACTAGACACCTCAGTTCAAAGAGCTTTTCTTCTGCAGGAAAACATAGATCTATATTTTCATCTGTTTGTAAAGTTTTCCACTTGGACTTCAGTCAGTATGAGAGAGTCCTCAGGTTTTTGGATATCATGGCATTTATGATTCTCATGATACCCCTGGCAAGACTCCACATGAGAAAGATACAATGGTATCTAAAGTCTGTTTGGTCCCAGCACCAACACACTTTCTCTTTTCAAATGCCAGCACTGGGCTTTGTCAGAAATCACTTGGTACAGACAGCAAATTTGCCTAAACCTATGAATTCCCTTCTCCCACCTTGCTCCAAAGCAGTCAGTCACCACAGATGCCTCTGACTTTGCTTGGGGAGCAAATTCAGGAGGGGTGAAAGTGCAAGGTGTGTGGGATGCTAAGGACTTTCCCTGATCAAGGCACTCAATTCATTAATTAATGTTTGCTCCCCTTGACCTCTTCAAGTTGCTAAGATAATATCACAGTGATGTGGTACATCAACAAGCAAGGGGGAGCCAGGTCAATCTCCCTTTGGAGACTAGCCATGATAGCTTGGGATATAACTTCACAGCACAATCTCACTCTATAGGCATTATACATTCCAAGAAAGAAAACGTGTATGGTAGACAAGGTGAGCAGGACAAGGACAAGACTCTCATGAATGCAAACTAGATCAGGAGGTCTTCCAAAGTTTGATCCAGCTGTGTGAAGTTCCTCAAGTAGACCTATTTGCCTCCTCTCTGAACAATCAGTTGGCATGAGTCTGCTCCAGGCCTCCATGCAAGAAGGCCTGGAAAGCAGATTCCTTTTCCTTTCCCTGGACAGGAATGTTCCTGTATACTTTTCCACCGTTTTCACTGATATCCATGATACTTCTAAAGATTCAAAAGGAATTCCCAAAGATTATTGTGGAGACTCCCTCTTGGCCCAAGCAACAGTGTTTCTCCCTTATTTTGGAAATGGTCAGGTGTAATTACTCCAAGCTTCCTCACAGAATAGATCTACTCACAAAAGATCAGGGGTGTTTGATACACCCCTAACCAATCCACTTCAACTGACTACCTGGATGATAAAGTCTTAATTTCCCACAAAGTAGTTGTTTACTGAAGGAGGGCAGCAGGTACTAATTGAGACAAGAATGCCTGCTGGTAGGAAATTATATATTAGCAGTGGAAAGGGTTTTCTAGTTGATGACAACAGCATAACCAGCACCCATTCAGGGCTAGTTATTCTTTGGTTGTAAAATATTATGTGTGTTACTATCCATGGCCTTTCTTACTCCTTCATAAAGGTTCATTTATCAGCCACATCAGCATGTCTGCCTGTGGATCCTCCTCTTTCAATGCATTCTCATGTCAAAATGTTTTTGAAAGGGGGTGGCCCCTCCTTGGGATCTTACTTTTGTGTTAGAGAAGCTAATGCTTACTCTATTTGAACCAGATAATCTGGCTGACTTAAGGTTTTTAACATGGAAAACAGTTTTCTTGATTACTCTGACCTCTGCAAGAAGGGTAACTCTTATGGTGAGTCAAGCCTATTTCATTTTCCACAGAGGCATGGTTTCTTTGAGAAGGAATCCTTTTTTTATGTTTAAAGTGGTATCCAATTTACTATTAAACCAGACTATCGATATCCTCAGTTTCTTTCCTGAACCTAAAAATGAGAGAGAAAGGGTACTCCATACCTTGGATATCCACAGATAATTCAGGTACTACCGTGACATAACTACTATTTTTTTTATATTTTCACATCAGTTGTTTATTTCTTGTGAAGGTAAGAAGAAGGAACAATGTGGGTCAAAACAGATTGTTCAAAATGGTTGTCTCAGGCTATTACCTTTTGTTATATTTACCACAGCAAAACTATTCCTGGCTGGATCAAGGCCCACTCTACCAGGGCCTTGGTTTCATCTATGGCTTTTTGGAAAGGGTTGGATTCTAGAAGTATTCTAAAATCAGCAACTTGGTCCTCTATTCATACGTTCACAAGGCATTACAAGCTTGATTCCTTCTCTAGGTCTTGATCAGGCTTTGCTAGGACCATTCCCCATGGGTGTCCTGGACCCTTCCCCTTCTGCCTCTCAAAAATGGGTAACCTTATCATATAGCTAAGACTACTACAGCAGTGATCTATACGATGAACATAGTACAGTCATATAAGTAAACTTACTATAACAGTAGATGCTTGAATGATCACTGCTGAAGTAGCCACTCTCTCCCTTCATCCCCTTGTTTTTTGATGCTTATGCCAGGGTGTGAACACTTATTTTTTTGTTTTTTCTAGCACTGTCCTTTCAGAGCTTAGCCTCCTTCTCTCTGTAACCATGAAAGTTCTGAAGAGCTTGGTACCCAAACGTGTCTTTTTAGTCAGCACAGCTCGAGCTCACTGATGTTTTGAGCATTTGGAAGGTGCCCTGAAGCTTTGGATGCTGACCAGCTGTTATATCCTTAGCATGATATAGCCCATATAGCAACAGTGAGTATTCGAAAATCTACTGTTATGGTAAGCTTACTCACACAACTGTACTTTCTCTGTGTATGTTACTGTACTCATTACCATTATGTTTACTGCTGTGACACTTACAATGTCACTGATCTGCAAGTTCACTGTGCATTAGATCCCATTTTTTGTAATTTGATCACATAATAATCTGTCATAGTTTTTGTTACTCACCCAAGTCAGAGAGTGGGTGTTGCTGTAAGTATCATGCCTTTTTTGTGAATATTAAAAGTGAATCATAGATGAAAAGGGCCCTTGTGGTTCAATCTACCTACCTGCTCAAAATAAAATAAAATAAAAAAGGATTTCCAGAAAAATTCCCAAAGATGGATGAAAAAGCAGATTAATATTTCAGGAAGTATGGTTAACCAGTGGTATACCCCAAAGTTAATGCATGACTGAGACCAAGCCTCTAGAAAGATTGATGACAAAACCTATACTGCATCCATAATGAATAACTTCATGCTTACTCTAAGATGACAGATGAATGCAGGCATCACACCACTTTCATTTCTGAAGGACAAATCATTTTGGAGTTGATGCCTTAGATGCAGTGGCCTCAAACTCAAATGGCTCAAGGAACAGACAAGGATGAGTCCACAGAGTCATATGCTGACCAAATGACAACCAAAAGAAAAACCAACGTAATTGAACAAGGAACAGAAGGGAAGCAGCCAGAAAGTACCAACCAAAAACCAAAAGAAAAAAAAATCACACACACACACACACACACACACACACACACACACACACACACACACACACACACACACACACACACACACACACACACACACATTCTTAGTGGGCAACATAACAGTCATATCCATACATTCACACAAACACACACACACACGCACACACGTGCATAGTCTGCCCCAAAGATGCAAATCAGCGAAGTGGCAGTCATTCAAGTTTTGTGTACAGACTGGCTCCCTTGCCCCCAAGGATAGCCACTTTATGACTGTGTATTGCTATAATGTTAGGCTGTGATCAGCTGAGAGGAATATAGTAATGTTTGTCAACTTGTTGCTGTCATATACATGCACTGCCCCTCCTTGGCAAGCAATATTACAGATCATATAGCATAGGTCAACTAAATGTAATGTCCCTTGTATTTATAAACATTCTGACTCTGTGCTCGTAAAGATAGTCACCTGCTGTTAGTGTTCCTTACCTTCACTCATGCACACAACCTTCTCCCTCATCTCCAAAAGGGAAATACATTCCGGTTATATAGCCTTCTGATGCTTGACTGTGATCGAAGTGAAAATGATATAGGTCAGAAAAATGTATTTCAAATAGTTGCTTTCAGACACATACACTGTTCTCTCTCACACGTCATTATTTATAATTGTTTAAAAGTGATCAAGTAATTGCCCTTTGCTTTCATACAGGACCTATCTCCCACCTCCTGTCTGTCTTACACATGCACACACACACACACACACACACACACACACACACACACACACACACACACACACACACACACACACACACACTAACTCATACTCCTGTGCGTTTCATTTACCAAGTGATTCATACCTCATATACTGATGTGTGAACCACTTGGTAACCAAAGAAAGCAGCAGCAGCATGAGATACCTTAACTTTCTGGAGCTCAAAAAAGCCAATAGGCTCATGTAAGAAGATAGCATTACAGAGGTAGAGTCAGCCAATACACTGATATTAGTTATAGCTTCAGATCCAGTGGAACCACAGTGATAGTGTGAAGAGTACCACAGGTCAAGATTGCCACAGGAAACCCCACAGAAAATGAACTTGTGTCACTACAGAAAGTAAAAAAAAAAGTTGCCGTTTGTATAACACCAGGTTCAGCACCCGGTATTCTCCTATTTGACATCTGTTTCTCAGACCTTCAAGCTAATGCTCTTGGCTGTGGTTATCTAGGTTTGTAGCCAACTGTAATTTGAGTGTTGTTATTCAATCTTGTGCTGACTCACAGTTGCTCCAATGACAGTTAGACCACGTTAGGAACTGGTGCAAGGGCAGTGGTCTTAAATTACATGTGAAAAATGTAACATAATTAATTTTGCTAAGAAAAACTTTTTCACACACCATAAAGGTGATTCCCCCCCTACTCAGACACTGTCATACGGGATCTACACACTTCTGCCTTATCATTTAACCATCATGTCTCTGCAGTAATTCAGAAAGCCTTCAGTCTGGCTCATCTAATTTCCAAAGCATCTCCACTAAATCAAAGAAGTCTTAATTCCACTTTAATCATATCTCATCAGATGGTTTATCAAATGTAATGCACCTTTTGACATGTATTTGTCTAAACATATCACTGAATTTATTGACCTTCACAGATTTGTAACTAAAAATATCACTGGTCTCAAAAATCATAGTTATCAGGACTAGCAACCCTCTCCCTGTACTCACTCTCTTATAGACTCTTCAGTGTAGATCTTTTTCTAACCTTTTAAGGCATGAAAGATCCAACCCCTTTTGACCTCCTTTTCCTTTATAGAACAAATGGTACCTCAAATAACAAGCTTAAGGAGTTAAACCTTCACAAACAGGTAAATAAGACACATTGACAAAATAGATTCATATACTAATGTATCCCTCACATCTGCAATACATTTTCACTACACGGCCAGCAGAATAGCAGTCCTACCACTTTCAAGGTAAACATAGATAACTGGATGGGCAGCTACAAGTCCTTCCTTGGTCTATCTTGTCTTGCCCTCTTTGAATATGGAGGAAACTTCTGGATGTTTTTTTTTTTGGTTAGGTTTCTAACGGTCTGCAGACTGATTGCCTAGTACTACCCTATGAACCTATTAGGGAAAAACTACTGTGAGCTAAAAATAAATATTATGATGAAAGTCATATGTAAAGAATACCATGCTTTCATACACTGACAAAGTTCACTTTGCCAAGAATGTGAAGCATACGAGCTGATGTTATAATTTCATCTGTGAATATTGGTTCATAGCTAAAGTGTGCAACTACTTTACTGAATATTGAAACTGTGGCTATAGCACATTGTATTAGCATCATTTATCATTTAAGTCACTCAATTTACTGCATTGTTTACACTGATAATGCTATTTGTCCATTATTACTTTAAGTATAGTGGTATATAATCTGGATGGCACAAAAGGCAGCATTGTCCACTTCAGAATTGGAGATTCTCCAGTTTGAGTACCATCTGGAGTGCCTTCTGTGTGGAGTCTGTATTATTCCCTGTGCTCTCATACTTTTTCTCCAGATGCTCAGGTTCCCTTCCAAAGATGTGTAGTAGGTTGGTAGGTGATCTTCCAAACTGCCCATAGATGTGCATATAGTATGTGAACAAGTGCAAATGGGGAATGCACACACGTGTGTGCAGACAAGTTCTGATGGATATGCCTTTTCATAGTGTCAACAAAAGGAAATAAATCAACAGTTACTATTCAATATGACTCCTAATATTTCTTTATATTCAAGTATCACTACAGTTTAACTTTGGCATAAAACTGATAGAGGAGTGAACATTCAACAGACATCGTATATAGGCCTGCAAATATTCATGTAGAGGGAAGAGAAATTCATTAAGGATAGGTTAAAGAGATATAAGCTCAAAAACAGACTGAACAGAATGGGTAACTTAAATGTTCTGAGAACACTCTGCATTATATATGTATAGGGGAGGAGGGGAAATAATGAACAAAACCTTGTTTTTCGACTTTTTTACTTTGAAGAACATGTAAATTGACAAAGAAAAGCTTTCACCACTTTAAAGTAAGCATAGAAAAGACCATCTAAAGAAGCCAGTAAGTAACAATGCCATCACTGTAACCAAGTGATGGAAAAAAAACTCATTTATAATGTCTCCTGCATGTCATATTATAGGGATCCAAACTCCATTCTGGGAGGAAAAGAAAAGGCAAAATTACAATAATTATGGCAATCCTCATAACAGCCATTTGGGGTATACAAACAGAAATATAGTAAAAAAATTAGAATGATTGTCCTGCATCAATAGTGCATGCACTATGAAGATAGTGTGAAAATGTGTACTTCAGTTTTAAAATGAACATTGTCTATTCCATTACTTAAGAACAGTGGGCAAGCAATTATATAATATAATGTAAAACAGCAAGAATATATTCTCTGTTGTGCATATCGCTTAGCTTTAATTATACAAAAATTCTTCCCCTTTACCTCTGTCTACTTCTTAGTAACATATGCTGTTTTCCATTACTACGACCTTTTTTCTCCACACTTTGTCATTTATCACTGCCTATTATTTCTATTTTACTTCCTCTCCCCCCTTTTTCTGCTTGCATCTTCTCTTTCTTCTGTTACATTTAGCTTCCCATGATGCTAGCCAATTAAGTAATTTTGATAGTTACAATTTATCTAACATCTGACTTTATTTGTTTACTACTCATATTTTATTTACTGTTTTATAGGCTGCCTTTATATAACTGCCCTGGTGTCCTTGCCTTGTATTTACAGGTGTATACTTTCTATTTCTATGTTTGTGTTACTGAGTATATCATTATACATGACTCTTTGAGCTTTTCTCGCCAAGCCTCCACTGAAAATGGGTGTGCAAAGTTTGGCAACCTGGTTACTAGAAGAAAAGAAAAAAAAACCAACATGGTTACTAAAAGAAATAAACATTTCTTCAAAAGGGAATGCCTTCAAAACCTCCCTTGCTGTTTAAACATATACATAATAATAATCCCAAAACCAAGCACAAAGAATATTATTAGATGCAGTTATAGATAAAGTTCACTCCTGAATTGTTACAAAGGTTCTAGAAAAAATATCAGAACAAATAAATAAAGCAAGCTGAAATATGGCTGAGTGAATGCCCATTTCACATGTTCGAAAAGTACTGCATATAGGACAAGCTGATGAAAATACACACATTCCCTGGCCTTGTTAGCAGTTGATGCAGAAAAACTCTTTTAAGAGTAAGTATTTCTTGCCCTGAAGTCATTTGGCATCCTCTTCTAATTTCTGGTCTGATCTCATTTATCTTCAACAACTATTCAAACATAATGAAATGGAATACAGCAAAGAAAAATATGGTAGCAGTTGTACGAAGTATAGCTCCAGACCACATAAAATAAACCAAGAACTTTAATATTCGTTAAGCGCTTTCACCACTGTCCATGGCTTCTTCAGACCATATACATGTTCTAATAATTTCAACTGTCTTTAGGAAAATTCTTTGCAAATGGGATGAGTTGCAAATGATGCGAGACTCAGAATGGTGTACAGGTATGCCTGAATATCTTAAAATAAAATACATTGAGGCATATATGTCAAATAGATTGATACTACTGTCAACTTGTACTATTAATATGTTTGTAGCAGAGACCATAGAGGTCATTAACGGATCAAGAGATATTATTTTTGAAAGCTTGCTTTTGGCAACTGTGTAAGGGATTGAGAAGCTGGATTGTAATTTTTTTTCTTGTTGTAGGTAGTCTGGATAATGGATGTTGTAATATCTATTGCCATTCCTACAGATGGCAACATTGTTGAATGGATTTCACAAAATATGATTTATAAATTCAGACAGCCTTCACCAAGCTGTAATGCTACCCTGAGCCTAGTTTTCTGGTCCTCCCCCAATATGATGTCATACTAGGGGTAAGTAGTCCATAGACTCCCCAGTGTTGTGCCAACACTGCAAGTCTATGGAGTGCACACTGTGCCAGTAACATCGAATGAGATTCTGCAATATTCTGCTTAAATGAATCTTATTACCTATTACTGACCTAATCTGACAATTGCTCAGTCTGCTGTATAAAGGCTAGGATTGCCTATAACCAGATATCGCCACTGTTCCACCAATATGTGAAATCTGGTACTACATGCATTTAGCCTGACTGCTGTATCACTTGTGATAAACAGGTTGAGCTGATAGTCCTCCTAGCTGTTCAACACCACAACACCACTTACATGTCAGACATGATAATGTATGAATAACAGATACAAACTCTGTCTTGTATGCATGGTAACATCTGAAAATTGAAGGAGGGCATGATGTGTAGCTGCACTACAAACATACACAAAAATAGATTGCAAAACTGAGTTTTTGAGCTGTCCCCATTCTATGGAGACAATGACTAGTATGGAATACTATAACAAATGTGCCCTGTCCTCATCCACAAGCTCTCCTCGCTCCACATCTCCCTTGGACCAGTTCCACTTGTCTGCTGGACATGGAACTACAGACATTAGGGCTAGCAGCTATCCTGTACCTGCAGTACCAGATCTGACATACAGGTGGGGCACTGTCTATGCCACCTATCTCCCATTGACTCCAGTGGGTTGCTGTGCTATATAGAAAGTTGATATTGATAGTCAGCATAAACACAAGATTTCTAAATGCAATTGTGTAGTGACTCTGAGTCCTATTTTGGAAATTAGCATAAAACACTCAGAGTCCTCATTAACCGGTGTGGCTTGAGGACTCCTAGAGTCTTTTTTATGGAATTGGGCTTAGTCTAAGTGCTTGTGACAGTGTGTTACTCGAAATGTAAACTGTTTTGGACACTATCAGTGTATTTATTTCTTAGTCTGTCATGTATGTATGATGTCCATACACATGTAGGGCACATGGTAGGGTTGCAGTGTCTGTCATATACTAATAAAGTGCAACAGCCCTGAGGCTGGGGGAGGGGCTGGTGTACAACACATGCATAAGATGCAGGCATAACAGCCTGTGCAACTTAATTAGCTCATAGGTTCATAGGCTCATAGGTGTTACTAGGCTAACAGCCACAAGGACCATTTTAAGCCTAGCAATGCATCCTAGATCTTTGACAAGTTCTGATACGCTTGATAACTGTAAGCAGGGGCTTGGGATATTAAACATTTACAAGCAGGGGGCTTGGAGATGAACTATTTGTAGGTTGCCTGTGTCCATTTGAGACAGGTGCCAAATCAGGGATGAATTTTCTTTTCCCCATCCAGTTGTCCAAGTTACACTTGAATTAGGTTAGGGAGGAACTCTGCTTCACGTGGTGGGAAGCTTGTTCCAGAGATCGGGTAGTTTCCTGGCTACATACCTGTCTCTCCATCATCTCCAGCAGGTCCTATTTATATCACAGGCAAGGTTTAAGTCTTTAGAACAGGTAATCCTGGTGCTGTTTGTTTTGTGGATATGCAGGAGGTCCATCAGACACATGATGGTCAAAGGCTGGATTACTGTCTATGTGTGTCCCTAAGTCCCTGACAACTGGGTCATCTCTAAGGGGTGTGTTGTCAGTATGATAGTTACCAGAGGTGGATGCCTTCCCAAAGGATAGTATTGTGCATTTCCTGGCATTCATTTTAATCTATGGCCCTGAAACCAGTTGTTTGTCTGTGTCAGCCCTTCCTAGAGAACAATTGTGTCAGTGTGGGATTCAATGACGGCTCCTAATTTGCAATCATTTGCAAATTTATTCAGCCAGAGATCACTGACACTGGTCTTGACTTCAGAGAAGTAAATGTCAAAAAGGAGTGGTTCAAGGACCAATCCTTCAGGGACTCCACTTGTGGCTGGCTTCTTTGTAGAGGTGGACTCCCCAATTCTAACTTCATAAGTCCTGTCTGTGAACCAGTTGGCTTTCCACCGAGTGACATATGGGTTTGTACCTAACCTCTTGAGTTTGTCAACAATGCCTGAATGGCATATTGTGTCACATGTGTTGGCAAGGTCAAGATAGGCAGTGTGAACCATTTTGCCCTCAGCTATTGTTTTGATGACCTTCTCAAAGAAGTTCACCAGGATGAGTGGGCATGACCCACCCTTGATGAAACCAAACTGGGTTGGGTCTCGAGTGTCTGGAGGTTTACTATATCACTATTGATCAATTCCATGATAATTATTTCCATGGCTTTACATATAAGACTACTGAGACTTATGGATCTGTAGGTTCCAGGGTCTGTAGATGGCTTACCTTTGTGCAGAGGGATGACTGTTGCTGTTCTTCATTCATAAGGCACAAACCCTGTTTGGAAGATACAGTTATATAGCAATTTCAGAGGGCCTGATAGGTCATGTTTCATGCTATTTAGTAGGTATCCTGGGATATACCTTAGGGAGAACATTAAGGACCTGTTCCCTAGTAATAGCAGGGGGAATTACATTTGATGGCATTTCCTGAGGGAAGGTTGAGGGAGAGAGAGATGTAAAGTTGGAGTTGAATTTATTGGCTAGTAGGTTTGTTATATCTTCTGGCTCAGTATAGGTGGCTCCATTTACAATAAGCTCTGCACACAACTTTGTATTGCCTATGAAGTTGCAGAAATAGCTAAAGAATGCCTTGTGGTTGTCCTTCTCCTGGGAGGCCAAATTTAACTCAAATTTGACTTTGGTAGACTTCATTTGCCTTCTGAGTTATTTGTTTAGTTTGATGAGAGTGATTTTATCCTGCTGGGTGCTCCACCTCCTAATTTTTGCCATGATTTTCTTCCTTCTGTTATACAGCCTATTGATTTTGTGATTCCACTAGGATGGCTTGCTTTTTGAGTTAGTTCTGTACTTCTTCTGGTGGGTACAGCTGCCTCCATGCAGCTATTAACATGCTTGTATTGGGTTTCTGTAAACAGGTCTTCATAGGCAGGAATGTTCTCAGGGTTTATGGGGGATTGAAATGTTGCCAATTTACCACTTAATAGCAGGAAGTTAGCCTTACAGTAGTTCCTTAATATTCCAGGTTTAGTTGGGGGTCCAGGTTTTATTTTTTACTTCAAAGGAGACCATTTTGTGGTCTGACCTTACCAGGGAAGGCATTACAGTAGGTGCTGTGCAGCATTCTCCCATATTAGTGAGGACCAAATCCACTATGATTGCACCCCTGGTTGGTGTATTGACAACCTGGTCCAGGAAGTTTATCTTTACAAAATCCATAAATCTCTGTACCTGTACGTTTGGTGTCATATGGGATTCCCAGTTAATAGTGGAGGTAACTAAAGACGCCCATGAATATAGTATTGGGTTGGATGGTGAGTGTTTTCCAATAAGTGTAAATACATGGTATGGGTTTCCTGGGTCTTAGAGGGGGACCTATAGCTTGCAAGGAAATGGTATTGGATTTTGCCTATGGTGATTTGAACATGGAACAGCTCAAGTGCATTGTCCTGTTTGACCAGCCTTGAGGTATATTTATTTTTGATGTAAATCGAGACACCTCCACCTTTAATCCCTGTCTGTGTAATAGCTGGTCCAAATGTGTGGAAGGCATTATAACTTTGTACTGTTGGTGTGCTGTCCACAGCTTTAAACCATGTCTCAGTGACCACACAGACATCAGCATTTTCTAGGATGAAGAGAGCTTCTAGGGTAATGGAGTTTTTTGTATAGACTCCTAGCACCAAGCAGTAATACCTTTAGATTTTCTTGGTTTTGATTTGCTATGTCAGAAGTACTTTCAGTTTGGCATTGCCTAAAAAAGGAACTATGGGGGAAGACAATGTTTTAGCTAATATTTGAAAGCCTAGAGGTGAGAAGTGTAGACCACCCCTGACAAAGCAGCATGGTCTGCTGACAAATATTGCACCCCCTTAGAATGACACCAGAAATTAAGCCAATTATTAAAGTCATTCATCTTTTGTGCATGTTGTGGCATCATCCTTGGAGAAGGTAAAATTCTGCTCAATGCTAGACTCATACCAGCCTAAGACACATATTCAGAGAACTCCATGATGTCTCTATTCATATAGTCTAGGGAGGTAAGTCTCAGGTTATTTACTCCCACATGGACTATGACTGAGTCATACTGGTACTTGTGGTCCAATGGCCTGAGTGCATGAGTAATGTGGCAAATCCTAGCCACTGATAAGCAACTGACCATAACTTTCTCCTTACTCAGCCTGGTGAAAAGGACATCAGTGTGTCTTACAATGGAGTCTCCAATAACCAGAATGTTGTATTATGTGGTGGTTTGCCTTATGGGCTTAGATGTAGAGGCTCCATGAGATGCGGCTCCATGTGTTGATGTGGGTGTTGTTTTGAAAGAGTGCATTTGGGGCTGCTGAGGGTATTTGTTATGTGTATTTCATCTAGGAAGTCTTTGAGGTTTACGAAAGGTTACATTTAAGTGCCTCAGCATATGTGGTCTATATGTCTGCTTTGAATTCTGTGTGATGGGTGCAGCATGTGTACTACTGACAACCTTATTGACATTAGAAGTACTTTTATGTGAAATCTTTGCCACCAGTGGCATTGTGTAAATACATCCCTCACATACCATATCAGTTTTGAGAATTAACTGGTTGTCAGTAAACATGAGGCAATTTCTACATTGCCTCAGGATGCCCATATGCACCAAGCTGGTAACATAGATAGTGAGAAAGTTCATATCCATGGCAAGAGACCCTTTTTATTGATTAGACAGTTGGCATGAGAATATAAATCAGGACTATCTGGTTTGCAACTCTGGGAACAGTGCTTTCCACTGCAAACTAGTTGTCTTGTGTGCAACAAGGTACTGGTGAAATTTCAATCATACTTTTACAGAAAAAAATGTCACTCAAGGTGTCTGTAAAGGGCACTGCTAAACACTTAAGGGGAAACTAATAAGTAGACCCTGAAAATTTAATGATGAAGTTTTTAGGAAGATATTCTGAAGTTAGAAACAAATCAAGCAGTACTTACTGAAAACAAAGAATTAACTTGTCAAGAATGATGAAAAAAGGGGAGTCGTGTGAATGGCTACTGACTGTCTACTATTAGTGCTGGTCTCACCACAGCTTCACTCTGCTGGAATACAATGCTTCTCTCCTTCTTCTCTCACCAGAAGCAAAACATTAGCACTAATCCCAAGCTGAGAAACAGGCCACAGCCTGTTTGGTGATCCACAGTCTTGTCCCAGATGATGCAAGGGTCTGTAGGCTTGTAGTTTTTTCCTGGTAGGCGGCATGAATAGTGGCCAGCCCAATCAGGAACATCAAGCACAGAAACTCACTGCCCAACCAGAAACAGTCAGGGATCAATGCACTCTGCTCATTCTCTCACCAGGAGTAGAATATAATCACAAATTCCAAGCTGTCACCTATGAAGCGATTATTAGTGTTTCTGGTGATCAGCAGTCTCCAAAAAATAATGTCTCTGTGCTTCTTCTCTCACCAGGAGAAAACAGAAGCACTAATCCCAAGATGACTACTGAGAGGCAGAATGTGGGCTCTCCAGTGACTGGTGGTCTTGCAATAGATGTTTAAATGTAAGATGAAAAAAATGGGTTAATATCCTAAGCACTGCAGTGTGCACTAAGCAGTTAGATTTGAAAATGGGGGTAACTTAAACTTTAGCTGTCTAAGTGGAGAGACACTAATTTTAAAAGAGCAAGATAGATTGAAAGGGGGTGGGCACTTTTGTATTTTGATCCTACGGAATGCAGTGGGATAGCCAATAAATTTAAATAGTTGAAGGGGAGTGATTTCATAAAATGATAATTTTATGTTTACTCACAAAATCCAGTGAAAAGAGAGAGAAAGAGAGTGAGAGAGAGATAAGGAGATATGTGGTCAAATTAATATAAGGGGCAGGCAACTAGAAATACAGCTGTATTTAACAAGACAACAACAACAGGGTAGAGGGGCTGGGAAAAATTTAAAAAAAAATCTGCGTGACTCACAAGAGACACAGCTGTGGTCTCTTTCTGAGTTTTAATATGCAATTCATCCATATGAATTTAAACTCAATCAACTGATAGGGACCCATATAGGCTGAATGTCATCTCTGTATTAGACATACTAATTTCTGCATCAGCAGCATTAATGGTGATGAGATGATCCTGCAAATTTGAATGGTCTATCCATATCATGTTATACTGGTAATATTAGGCAGACCAAACAAAATGGTGCAGCACTGTAAATGAACATTAGGCAGATGGCCTGCCTGTTCCCATAGATGGACTGCCAGTTTTATGTAAACTGAGAGCATTAGGAGGCTGGAATGCCTAAGTTACTGCATTTTTAGCTACACACATTTTGTATACTTCCTCATTTATATAGAGCTATGTTGTTGTTTACACCATGAATATTAACACGGAACAAGTGTCCTTATTCATGTAGATGGACTGCCCATGCTGTGCATGTGATAACACTGGGAGGGTAGGAGAACATGCTTAATTATTCTGTTTTATGTGGATATCATAGCCTGTTGCTTACTCTTGCCACACTTTTGCATTTTTGATCTCCAAGACTGTACTTATCATAAGTTGTGATATATTATAGCGTGTATGTATCTTTTTACCTTTTTATTCTATGTTCCATCTTATAAGATTTCATGTAATCCAATTAGTTTTTTGCTATTAATTATTATTTGCTATTATTTTGTATTTATTTTACATTTTGCTTTTTTATAACTGGTCTTGGCCAAAAAAGAGCCATTATGGGATAATCTACCCAATTTGTGAACAAATTATTAGCAGGCCACCAACATTATGGAATAGTCTTTCCATCCTCCATAATTATACATTAAAGTGAGCAGCACTAAAACCATGAAAACAATTTGAAAGAAACTAAAAAATGTAATAAAAGCTGGTATAACTTTCACTGAGTCTTCTTTATAGCAGATTTATTACAGGCTAAGCCCATCACATGTCTTAATCCATCTGTTAGCACATAAACAGTTTCAGCAGCTACCAAACATGTTATCAAGTGCACTGCTATAGTAGATGTCATGAAATCTGTCAAATGCACTACTTACTAAATGCAGGATTAATCAGATCATATAACACTGAGCATGATTTGCTGTGTGATGTTTCCTTCTGGTCACAGTTGTGCAGCCATGGAATCAGTGTTTTGTGTGTGTGTGTGTGTGTGTGTGTGTGTGTGTGTGTGTGTGTGTGCACACACACACACACACACACACACACACACACACACACACACACACACACACACACACACACACACACACATACACACACACACACACACACACACACACACACATAAGGAGGCTTGGAGGCAGGGCTCCCATATCAGGGATATGGGGAACAAAAAGTTCCCTCCATATAAAGTTTTCTGTTATATTTTTATTTTGATTGGTTTCATACATGAGTCAAACCTCCCTCCCTTTCTACCACACAGGATTTCAGTCCCATGGTAGATCTTTGCTCCCTTGCCGAATGCATGGAAAACTGATTTATGACCAACTGCTCAAACATCTAAAAACATAATGTCTTCTACCACAATCACTGCATGGATTTTACAATGACTATTACACTCTCACCACCATGTAGTCATCAGTAAACTCCGTTTACTCTAGCATGGAGCAAGGACTATTTAATGGTGTCCTCTCTGCTGAGATGAAGATGTTTAGGATGGTCCCCACCCTGTACTATTCACCAAAATGTAAAATGCAGATCTCTGACAAGGCCACTTAAATTGATTTAAAAGCTGGCTCTCTATTAAAACATATAGAGTTTCATAAGACAATATTTTATCTGCAGCTAGTTTCCTGTAAAATTAGTGCCCCCCCATGGGTAAGTCATTATCCCATTACTGTTTTCTTGTTAAATGACCTAGTAACCCACTTACCCCAAGCGTATCTGCCCTTACATGCAGGACAGTGGCAAGACCACTGCTGCTGTTCAAGCCTATATTCAGAAAAAACTTCCTGAGATGGAACTGGGTCTGGGCCAGAAATCTTACACTAAATTCTAACAAGTCTGCTGTTATGTTTTTGGGTCATCTCAAAGACTGAAAAAAGCAAAAACAGAAAGCAAATCCTTGTAACTCATATCATCTAATGTCTTGCATATTTGTTATGTATATACCTAGATATTTGCCCACCATGTTCTCAAACTGAAATGAGTTAAATATGATGCCCTTTCAAATGTTTTCTTTATTGGGAAGTATTTAAATGTTTCTCAAAATGTCTATTTATCACTGCTCTAGCTTTTGAAAATGTTGTGTGTCTTGCAAAGAAAGCTTAATAGCTAATTTGGCAGTGTTGTCTCATGTTTTCTACAAGAGGTAGTCATTTCTATATTTTTTTCCATCTGGACAGGGTGTTGTTTTAAAGAATGTATTTTGCACAACTATTTTCCTCACTACTGTAGCTAGGCAATATTTAAATTTATTAAAAAAGGAATAGAATTTATGTGTTTTTTTTAATTTATATTTGGGATATGTAACATGAACTGATCACTTACCATGTCCTTTGTGCAAAAGAACTAACACAATACTGCTTTAATGCTTTTTGATCACTTTCATAAATCTTTTTCACGAGTGTCATTGTCATCAACCCCATTTTTACATGGGGTTGGGGCGTCACATCCACATTAGTGACCAAAGTACCTAGCACCAATTTTTTCACAATATTTAACATTAAAGTGTTGCTAGCGTAATTCTCCAAGCAACAACTTATTTGGTATTTTTTGTCCTTGGCATAGTACTATAATTAATTTGTTAAATATTTTAGATTAAGAGGAGGAGGGCTGGCTGGTCAGTAAGCAGGTAGACACGAAAAGAGTACGTAAAGGAAGCACTGTGACAATGAATAAAGCAAATATCTGTACTGTCAGTAGGTAAGTACATGAATTCACATTTATAGAGTGACAATAGCAATGTCATCTTATATCACTGATATATGACCTAATCAAAAATTAGAACAGAAGTGCAGTATGCATGTTGAATGGATATGAGTTCTTAATATTGGTATAAATAAAAATTTGCATCTTTATTATCAAAAAATAAGTGTTGTACTTCATAGCTGCAAGCAAATCATATATGTATATATATATATATATATATATATATATATATATATATATATATATATATATGCAAAGCATGCCCAGTGATAGAATATGAGTAGAAACATGTTAACATTCCTACGCTATCATCTTACAGGAGTACAAATTTAACTTTTTCCACCACACTGAGATTATGACTTTAAGTGCTGATTCCCAGGGACGAAATGTATATGTAGCTCCCCTTCTTTGTGCTGGGTGGTTGTCCCCTCCTGCCAGATAGAAACAGTTACATTTGACCTGTGTGTGATTTAAGTTTGAGATCCTTGCTGCAAAGAGCGATCAAATCACAGAGCTTGAGTGAGTCTTGAAACATTAAATACCTCACCACTTTAGTTTAATTCACCATAGTCACACATTGCAGTGCTACTGCTTTTGAAATCACAGAACTTACATGAAATTGTAATTCCTCCCAAACCAGCAATCTCAGAGGTAATTTATAGTGAATCAGTTTATGCTGAAAGCCTGGTGACTCTGCATACTGGTGTACAGAAGGGCAAATACTATTGATTTTATTGTTTGTCAAACTTTTTTGTACAGTCACCTTTATGGTGACAATATTTTCTGTTGTGATGTTATTTTGTCTTTAATAATTAAACATGAATCTTCTAAAGGATCCTCCATTTACCTCCTCCTGACTCCATATGTTAGAGTTTGCCTTCTTCATTGAGATACCTACATGTGGACAACATGGGTCACTGCATCAAGGATTAGCAATGTTGTTTTTTTTAATGAAAACTGCCTGCATTCTGGTAAAATGACTACTTTGCCAGCCAAGGCTAATACTAAGCAAATCAGTCTATTTTTAAACAGAAGTATCTTTTTTATGTCTCAATTGTGGATCTCTCATAAATGAAAAAAGTAGATGCCCTTTTAATGTGCATAATAAATAATAGCTTGGTGAGGACATCCCAATTATTATAGAGTGCATTGCATGCTTTCTTTGTATTTATTTACCTACTTACTTTCTTATTATTTTTTTTT
Source organism: Protopterus annectens (assembly GCF_019279795.1). Lineage (NCBI taxonomy): Eukaryota > Metazoa > Chordata > Ceratodontiformes > Protopteridae > Protopterus > Protopterus annectens. The sequence goes on from NC_056725.1 coordinate 585,349,745, forward strand.
GAGTGAGTTAGTCCAACTAGCACCCTAACTGCATGGGAGACAAAAATTGTATTCATGCTGACTAGGAGAAAATTGCCCCGGACACTACAGACCTACCCCTACTTTGTTGCATTCTGTTTAAGGAAATGTAGACTGGAAGAATGGAGGGACAAGGAGCCAGTGCTTTTCCTATGGATGGTTATTATAAGCAGGCTGACAATGAAAATGTAAAAATAGGATGGAGACTCCAGTTTGTTTGTTTTTTTTTTTTTTGGCAAAGGGTGCACTAGATGATGAAGCACTTGATAAAATGATAAATGAAACTGGCAAAGAATCCAATAAGGTCTAAGACTGGAATCAACAGATAGAAATGATACAGTCATTAGCCAATGAAAGATAAAAATTCTGACTGCTGTTCTGCACAGAACCTAGAATATCTTATAACTGACAAGTCTGTATGGTGACACTAGAGAGAGGTTAGAGTTCACTGGAATGATGACAAGCAGGAAGAAATGCAGGCCAGAGCATGTGTATGTGACTGATGGGAAAAGTGAAGGATTAAATAATAAAAGAACTGAAAATATTGGACTTTATCTCAGAAAAATGCCTTTTGGAAAAAAACAGTGAAAAATGAACAAACATTTAATAGACTATTTGGAGTAAAATAGCACGACTGTTATGTTTTCACACCACAATAAATTAGATTCATAGTACATATAGGAATGAAAACGCTGCACATTTTTGATCAACATTTGGAGTGTGTTTGAACTGAAACAGCAAGAAAAGCTATGGAAAGACTTTGTTATCCAGGATTTCGGTGTACAAAAGAGGAAAAGCATGCGTATACAGTTTTGGACTGATGTGTTTGATGTCACAGAGAGAATTTTTGATAGATTTCTTGTTAAAAACTTTATGATTTGAGGAAAAACTATAAATCTACACAGAGGGTCTGGGAAGTTTGGATGAGTAACATTTAAAGAGTTTGTCGTACTTACGTATTATCGCAACCACATTTTCAAGCGAATGGTGGTTGCTTTCCCTTGTGTCAACTGGGACCGATTAAGTATGAGAAAACCTCAGACGCATGTTTTCTTTAATGTGTTCTTGTTTTTAGGAAGGTTTCTCACTGCAGATGAAAAAAATTAAGGTTTGAAATAATAGGTTTCCCCATTTACTGCCAGTGTCTCAAGATGTCAGTTAAGCAAGTTCCCCCATTCCACACTTAAAACACGTTCCAGGTTCCTTTTTCTTAGGCTTTGCCCTGACAACAGGGAGCATCGGGAAACAAAAATCCAAAGCAGTATACCCTGTCTGTCTCCTTACAAAGTGATTGGGAAGGGTAGTAGACTGTTAAACACTATCTTATTGGAATTTTTATTTATTTTTTGGTTTGTAAAACGAGTATGGGTTTTCAAACGTGGCTTGCAATTTTTGGTTTGTAATCCGTTGGAGGATTAGACGTCTGATAGGAAGCAAAGACAATCAAGGGGATTTTTGAGTAGAAAGCAGCGGCAGTACTGCAAAATCATTTAAAAATCTGATTAACCTCTGTAATATAATTGATCCATAAAGTGAGACTAGCATTGGGGGGATGAAAGGAAGTTAGCAGATGCACAAGATTTTGCAGTACTGCTGTTTTCTACTTAAAAAAGTCTCCCTTTGTCTTTGCTTCCCATCAGACGTTCTTCTGATGCATGTAAAAGGGCACAGAGACTGCAGCTCATTTCTCCAGTCAAGCCACCGCAGAGTCGGTGAAGAAGCGACGGAAGAAAATGGGGACTGCTTTACCAAGCCCTCTGTTTACAACCCAGCCTTACATCACACCTTGAAAATGTTTTAACTTTCTTGTAAAACACATATCAGACAGACCTTACAAGGTAAGACCAAATGTCCATTCTTCAATTTTATGTCAATTATCACAGCATGGAAATCTGATTGTGATAATACGTAAGTACCAATTTTTTCATAAATTTAAAGGAATAATAAGATATGTGGCCAAGCAAAACAAAACAATTTTGGAGAGATAATAATTATTTAATAAGTGAAGGTTAAAAATATAAATCATAGGATCATAAGAAGTTACTAGGCTAATGGCCTGAGGGCACTTACAAGCCTAGCCAAATTTACCCTTGCTACCATGATCAGCACCTATTGCCCCTCTCCAGCAGGGACACAGGTGGAACCCCTGGGGTAAACTTACGGCTACCCATCCATTTATCCAGAATGCATTTGAAGAGGACCAATGAGGTGCTCTGTTTGATAAGAAGTGGGAGTCTATTCCAAAAGCATGGTAACCTCTGGGAGACAAATCTGTCCCTCCAGCATGTTGTATTAATGTCACATACAAGGTTTAGGTCCTTACAGCGAGTAATCCCGTCTGCCATTTGACTTCTGGATGTGCAGCATTTCCAATAAAGCAGGGTCAGAGATCACCTTATACTCAAGGTGGAGATCACCTCTGAGTAGTCTGTATGAAACAGAATAAAGTGACCGTGACTTCAGCCGATCCACACAGGATAGCTGCTGACGACCTTGAATTTTCCTTGTGAGGAACCTTTGTGGTCTCTCCAATTCCTGCAGGTGCTTTGAAAGGTACATACCAATTATTGACCTAATGAGTGAAGAGTACAGGGATGTGATAACTTCTCCTTTTCCTGAAGCAATGCCCTTACATATGAGATGAGCCATACAGAATGCCCTTCTTACCACTGTGGAAACATGGTGATCAAAGGCAAGGTTGCTGTCAACCTGAGTGCCCACATCTCTCATCACTGAATACGTGCTTAGAGTATTGCAATTTTAGTCTCTAATAATAATAATAGTAATATGCAGTATATTTGTGTTACATACTTATTATGACAACAAATAATGAAGTTCTAGATAATATTTTAAGAACAGTATTATGGTATAAACGTAAAGACTATTGGGAAGGCATGTTAAAGGGTAAAAGAAAAACACAGCTGGTAAAAGATGGACAAGTATATATTTTCATAATGTTACATTATGGAGGTTAAATACAAGAAGCAGTGGTGTAGGTGGTAGAAAGTGGTACACAAAAATAATGCAGGAGTACTACTTGACAAGTGGGTATCACAAATTGATTCGAGAACAGTTTGCAGTTGGTCAGAAAGGAAGGATTCAAATCTGATTTACTGTGGGGGTACATTTATTACAGCTGACATTAAGTAAGTTACTAATAAAAGCAGCCATGAATTGTAGAGAGAAACAAAAGAGAGTCTGAGTTTGATTGAAGGTTGTAACTGTGTACAAATGACTGAAGATTTATTTTTAGGTTGTAAAAATTGAGTTTTTTTGGGAACCAGTCACTGAAGAGATTTTTGAAAACACAATTTAAAAGTGTTACATTAGACATGATTTTATATAGATTATATGAAGAAAAAACTGAACTTTGACTAGGTAATTTTACAGGAAAAATTATTTGTTTATGGTTTGTAAGGAATGCAAGATGTTGAAATGTACCACACAAGAAATGGGATACTACATAAGCAATATGAAAATCGGGCTCTGGTTGTGGCAATAATGGGATAAAAAATAATTGTTTATATATATATATATATATATATATATATATATATATATATATATTTATATGTGTCCCAATCAGTTGATCGAGTTTTCAGAAACTCAAACTCAATATGGTTGAAACCATATGAGTGAGTTTTTGAAAACTAGAAGCTTTTGATTGGAGTTTCCAGTACAGAGAGGACTGGGAAATTTAGGAAACTCAATCTTATGGTCTCTTTGATATTTTTTTTTGAGTTTCTGAAACATCACTCATCTGACATAGACCAACATATATATATATATATATATATATATATATATATATATATATATATATATATATATATGTTTACTATCAAATAGTTGAAGTTCAAAATGTAAAGCTTTCATAATGTAAAATCATATTATTGAAATTAATAACATGAAAGCATTCAAAAATGTCGAAATTAAAAATGTTTCAACATTTTCGACTATTTTCAACATTTTTCCACCTTTTGCAAAACCAAACTTCCACCAAACCCAGTGTAATTAAACACTACTTACTTACCCTCTTAACAGAAACTGGTCAGTATGAAACCAAGCTAGGTGAGGGGCTACACCCCCCCAACTATTCTAACACTCCAGGATTGCACTACAGTGGGGAAAAGGGCATATACATTACCACTGCTATGTTTGGATGAAATGAAACTCGGCAAAATGAGTTTTTGGTGATTTGGGCTTTCGGTGATGACAATGAAGTGCTCGGGTTAATTTATTCAAATTGCATTGTAGTTTCGACATTCTGAATGCATGTTTATGCCAGTCAAATAAAGGATTTTCACATATATGTTATTCAGGTATGTTACTTCCAACTATTGGCCTTTCAACCATTTGATAGTAAACTCTCTCTCTCTCTCTCTCTCTCTCTATATATATATATATATATGAGTGTATCTGTTTTAATCATCAGTCCCATGTGATCCAGTGCAGCTATGCAAAATTAGCTGTTCAAAAAGCACCATTTCTTTATGTTACAGAATTTGGTACAATGGGGATTGGGAAGTGTGCCCTTTCCCCATCGTAGTCAATATGAGAGTTAGAATATATAATTAGCAGGAGGTGTGAGGGTCCCGGGGGGTTAACCCCATACAAACAGATTTGTTTCATTCATTTGTTTAGTCTTTTGTGGATATATTTTATGTGTATTTGAGTAGGTGTCATCAATGGTCATGGGATCAACAATTTGTGCTGTTGATCAAAATATGTTTTCTATGTAACTCTGGTTGATTTTTATAATTATGCAATACTGTATATACCTTGCTAATTACCCCCTTTTAAATGTCATCCTACATTCTTGGTTTCACTAAAAGCTCTGCTAGGGCTGGTCTTTCTCTCAGTGACTGCCCTCTCTCCCTCTCTCTATATTTTGCCAACAATCCCTGATATGCAAGAAAGTCTTAAATCTGCTGCTTAGATTTCTATTTAGTTTCATCCCACTATGTTACTTTTCCCTTCCAGCTGATTTGTACCCCATAATGTGTCTCCATAATTGCTTTCCTCTAGTTAATTCCTGCCATCGCCTGCCTATTTTCTGTGCCCCAGTTGTTGATATTCCTAATGGCAAAATCCCTTTTCTCCTTTCCCACATTGATTTAGTTTTTAAACTTATATCCACCTCTTTATAAACACAGTGTTCTACATGCATATTCTTGTTCACCTTAAGAGTGTGCATTGAAACACCTAGCCACTCTTTATCCCTCATACTTGCAGTCTGCCCCCAAATTATCCTTTCTCACTTTTATCCGTATCCCTCTGTTTGTGCTATGTAAATTAGTTGCAGTTGTGTGGTTCTAAGGTATTCCTTCAGGTAAGATTACCCTAAACCACCTTGCTCTATTAAATTATCAACTTTCCCCACTTTACTAATGCCATCTTTCTTTCCCATATAACTTTCTTCAACTCGTCATTAATTGTTTTCCACAACTGTTCTTCTGGGTGAAAAAAATGCCTTGCTCATATATAGAGCAAAGTGAGCTAAAATATTTTCACTGCTTGTATCTTATTGTCCACATCTGTAGCCATTAATTTTCAATCTGTTATGTTTTTCTTCACCTTGGTCTCTTTCCTTGTGTTTTTCACTGCTACAAATGAATCCATTTTACTCTATATGCCTAAATACTTCATCATTTCATTTCTTCACAAATGTGGATATTGCTGATCTAAAATGTATGTAAGCACATAATTTGCAGCTGTATACATTGCTTTACCTTTATTTACTTTGTATCCCCCAGAAACTTGGAGCTGTCTTAAAATATCTCACTACATACCAATGTCATGTTCTGGGTGCACCACATACAAAATAATATTACCTATGAGCAGAGCTATCTTTTCTTGAATTTTGTACTAATTGGATCCTAGAACTGATGAACCAATTTTCTAAGCTAAAGGCTCCAAATATACAACAAATAATAGAGGGGTAAGTGGACATCCCTGTCTTTTCCCTCTGTTTAATCTCTGTTAGAGATGAACCCTCCAACTTTTATTCTGATCATTCTTATAATTTCCATATCAGCTCTATTATACTGTTTGGAAATGCAAATGCCATCACTACCTAACATAAAACTTTCCAACAGACCTTATTGAATGCTTTCTCTGCATCCAAAGTAAACAACAATAATGGTGTTTATTATGATTTATTAATATCAAATGCTTGCCTCCTTTCCACAAAATGATATTGATCCATGTCTGTAACTTTGATAGCATTTTTGCAATTCTTTTAGCTTATATGGACATAAACACTTTATAGTCATGATTTAAGGTGAAAATTGGACAATATGATTTAGGGTCCACAGGGCCCTTGCCCTCTTTTGATAATGCCACCATAGAATATTGTGTTTACTCTCTGTGTTCTTTTTGTAAGGAACCTTAGTGGAAGTTCCAGTTGCTACATCTATCTGGTCAGGTACATACTGAAGGGGCCATTATATCCTCTGATGGGTCTGATGATGGTCAAGTGGTGTGATGATTACATATATTACTTTGTAGATTATTATACTAACACTGAATATTCTTACATAAAAATATTTTATTTACATTTTTCCATTCAATTCAATTCCTTGTAGATAACATTAACATAACATGAGATTTGTGTGAGTCAGATCTACCACTTTAAAATAACAATACATAATAAGATTAACATGTTTCTGTTCTCCTACAAGACAAAGGTCACATTTTTTATTGATATTCTTCTCCACATTTTTGAAATTCTGACTTCTGGTTCAAATCTCAGCTTTTTCCTGACAAGCAAAAGAACAATTCACATTTTCAGTTCTTCCACTAATTTGAATTAAATAATACATAGTGGTACTGATACTTTCCAGTTCTACTGATCACAAAGTTCCCTTTTTGTTTGTCTTCTTCCTATTATTCACCTTCTCACAATACAAGGCATCTGTTTTTAACTCAGGCTTCATCTGTTTCTTCTGGTCAACTCCTGGGGCTTCTCTTTGCAACTCAGTCATTTAACTTTATAATAGGGTAAACATTTTCAATAGCACAGTCTCTTTTAGACCCCCCTTACTTATAGGGGGCCAAGAAACAGAGTCATCTTTATCTTGCTGACTGCAATAATGCTGACTGAACTTTGTTTTTATCTGCCCCAAAGCCTGCACTGCCCTATATATATTTTCAACTAGCCTGGAAAAAAATATTCTAAAGACTGTTGGGTACAGCAGCTTCAACTTCATACCAGCCTGTTGACAACACCTAATGGTTAGAATAAATGTATTCCTCTTGCCTGTTGTAACATGAATAATCATTTTCCGTAAATACTCACGTTTCTCCTTTTTTTGTATCTTCATTTTTGAAATATTTTGTAAAGAGAATCTTTTTTCCTTGTATGACTAAATTTTTACCAGTACGGGTCTTAGCTGATTTCTGAAGGCTACATTTAGGGCATTTATATGATGCACCCCCTCAATTAACAAGTTGTATTGTGGAACACAAATCCAATTATTTATTTGTACTTTCATAAAATGTATACAGTCTGGTTTCTCCATCTTCTCTGGTACTGCACAAAACCCAAGGTTATATCTGACAATACTTCCTTGTTTTCTATTTCTGACTTCTTTAGACATATCAGATCAACAGACTTTTTAACACTTCTACTTTTTTCATCAGTCTCTCATTTGTTCCTATGTATTCTTCCAAATTCCAATTATTTTAAAGACTTCAGAGTGCATTTGTTTATTTTTTCTTCTCATTTTGCTAGATGGCATCTCATGCAACAAATTTACAAATGACTGCTTTCTTTTCATCAGCCATGATATTCTTCACATCCACAACTTTTCCCCTTCTCTGTATACCTTTGCCTTATGCTTCCCAAAATTTTAATTTGCTGACATCCCAAGAAGTGTATCTTCTAGTCACTAATGATTTCTCTAAAATTTGCAACTTTTACTAGCTTTTTTTTTTTTTTACTTTTTTCAGCTTTTACTTCTTTTACTGGGAGAGTTCTAGTGAACATGTTCAGTTGGCCACAACTTTAAAAGTATTTATTGTAATAATATTTTTGAATGTTCTTCTGTGTGTTTCCTTTGAAATTTGTGATTGTCTGTTTTCTTTCTACACTGAATGTAAAATATTATAAATAATCAGCCAGATTTAATAAAGCCTACACTACCTGTTTCTGCCATGTGTACGGAGTGGTGTGCTAAGCACATGGTAGCAAACTGTTTTAGATTGAGCTGCACAAACAAGGTAAACACTGTGGCATGCAAATTACAGCATAAGCAGCTGAATTGTTTGCTAATCAACCAATCGAAGCTGGAGAAGCTATTCAACAAGCTATAAAGCAACCACCAAGACTCATTACTGATTTTTCCTGAGAATTTCAAACCTATTGGAATACAGCCATAGAAAGAAGTCTACACAGAAGCAATGTTAGGGGCTACTGTTGCTTTAATTAATGTATATGTGCAACAGGCTGAAGTCTATGCTGCTGCTAATAGACCAAGGATAAGAAGGAGAAGAGTTTTCAGACCCCAGTTAACTTATCACAATCTACATGATGTGAAAATTGTAGAGCACTACAGGGAGGATAGAGCCACACTACAGACATTCTGCAACCTCTGTCATCCTCAACTCAGACCCAGGGCAAACTGAGGGGAACCCATCCCAGTGGAGACAAAAGTATGTGTAGCACTTAGAATTTTAGCTACAGGTACCTTTCAGAGACCAACAGGGGACATGCTGGCAGTGTCACAGGCATCAGCATCCAGGATCCTTCCATTCCTGAATACTATGTTCTAACATGCTAGTGACCACATATATTTTCCCCACACTCCTGAGGATAGGGCCAGAATATGCAGGAGTTCTACCCTGTAGCACACTACCCTGAAGTACTGGGTCCCATAGATTGCACACATGTAGAAATTAGGGTGCCACCCAAGGAACAGGGAAGGCTGTACATAAATAGAAAGGGCTTCCACTCTATTAACTTCCAAATTGTGTTCAATGCCAAGGGAATAATCTTGAACGTGTGTGCTGGCAACCCAGGCAGTTACCACGATTCACATATCTGGAACACCTACCATCTGTATCAGATGTTCACTAGGGGGGATATTCCACATAGTCATTTACTAGGGGATACACGTTAAGCACTGGAGCCATGGCTGATGACACCCATCTGAAATGCACATACTTGCTGAAGAACACCATACTGAGGCACATGCTCAAACCATAAATATAATAGAGTGTGTGTTTGGGCTGCTGAAGTCATGGTTGCACTGCCTAGATACATGTGGAGGAGCCCTGCAGTACAATCCACATACATATACTGAAATATTCACAGTATGTGCCATGTTTCACAACACCATCCTGAGAAAACAGCCTTAGCAGAATCAACAAGAGGTAGAGGCACACATCCCACCACAAATGGTGATGTCACCACAGCCCTACACTGGTGAGTAGTCAAAGGGTGAACCAGCAGCTACTGTGGGTGTAGGCAGATATAGGAGTGCTCAATATGGCCTTACATTGGCTAACAGATAATGCAGAGCACACTCACTTACCATCTAAGGGGCTAAAACCTTCATCCTATGCATATACATACATTAACATTGATGTCAGGCTGAGTCAGCCCTGAACTAAAACTTTTGCAACTGATGGATTTACAAGGTAACTGTTGAATCTGGAGTGAATTGTGTAATAATATGAATGACTGCTATATCCTTGCATGTTGTTACTTAGTAGTGTAAGCAAGTAATAGGTAGGTGATTTGTACAGAAATTACCTTAACATGTGACAGCAGAGACTTATTTGATTTATATGTGTTCATTACTAAGAAGAAGGCCTCAAGCATGAAAGATTCACACAGTCATACCTCTCAAAAGTACTGATGGTCCCTGAATGCCCTCAGTTTAGCACCATACATTTGTACTGGAAAATCATTAAAGAGAGAAGTTAGAAAGTAATGATACACATTTCAGTTTCAGACTTCACAACCCTCACAAGATCATTAACAATAATGATGGAAAAAAGTTTGATGCTATCAACTGTCTAACTTTCTAAGAGCAATGCAACTCAAAGGTACAATTACCAATTCAACGCCACAAATGCTGATCAGCTGTGCACCCTGAGCAGCAAACACAAAGCTTATGTATCGCTGAATCCAAAAGATGGAAAACAGGGATATGGCACAGATAGTATCACTTGCCCAGGGTGTTGAGGGGTGGCAGGAAGCCTAGGCTGACACAAAAGATCGATGAGTATGTGTGAGTAAAGAAAGAGAAGCAGGCAGACATTCGGATAAAGTAATAAATGGCCAGTGAGACAAAATGAGTTTTAAGTTTCACAGCTGAATCAAGTAACTGTTGTGTGTGTGTCTGTATGGGTCCTCCAGGTGAAACTGGTGTGTGAGTGTCTGCATGAACACAGCCAAGATCTGTGCTACCTCTACATCTTGTTATGTCAGACAGGTGTGAGCTGTGCATGGTAGAGGTGGCAGTTCATCTTTGTTGTACCCAATCACAAGCACTGACTCTGCCAGGAGTTGCACTGGCACAGCCACACCCACAGTCAGATGCACTGCTGCTACCTGAACATAACTGATGTCTGTTGGATGAGCTCCCCTCATGAGTATGTCCAGGACCATGACTCCATGGCCTGTCATGTCTGGGCATGGACAGCTCAACCATTGATGGAGCAGTAGAAGTACTGCCACTATGGGAGCATCATCTGGCACAGCCACATTGGCTAACAGCAGATGATGTGGCTGGCCTATGCCCCCGAGCATGCCATCCCCCTCCCAACACATGTTCCATCACAGATACCACCTGTTCCAATGTGTCATTCATCTGATCCTTTGAATCAGTAATATGGCAGAGGCAGTCATGCATGTCAGCCTGTGCCACATCTACAACCCTAAGCATTTATCTGCATGATCTATGAGAATATTCCTGTGCCTCCATGATAGCTCTCAACATATCTTGAGTGACACGGGAAGAGACACCTGAATCAGGTGGATATAGACACAGGCCTCCTCTGAGCACCCCTAACTACCGTCCTGCATGGCACCTCACCAACACTTTAGCTATGGCCAGAGTCAACAGGCACTGAAGCCGCAGTGACCACACTTCCCTGACTGATTGCCTCACCTTCCACCTGTCCAATATCTGAGGGCTCACTGGAATAGGTAGGTGTAGGCCTAATGGCTGTGTCTGATGGATAACAGGGGATGGCTGTATGTCAATCTTAGTGTCAGATTCAACCTCTGCACCCCCCCAAGATGTGCTTCTGTTTGGTCACCATCATAATCAGAGTCTGCCGATACAGTGACATTGGGTGGTAGAAGTCCCATACTTCCACTGTCAGGATTACCTGTGATAATAAGCAACAAACACAGGAAAAAATTAATACCTACACTACTATAGTCCAATATATGCTAACAAACTAACAGTGGTGCCACTATTACAGACAGTACAGCAATACACACAACAGTCCTAACATCAACATCAAACACTAAAATATTTCTTTGAACTGCTCATCAGTACTGACATAAAAATGTTTGGCTTACCATGTGGAGATGATAGACTGCTCCCTATGTTAGATGGACCTGGAAGAAGTTAAGCAAAAGGTAAGAACAACATCCTCACAATTAACAGTAACACAGGGCATAAAACATTTTGCTCTTTATATGTCCATTAACTATGCTTTCAACAAGAATTTGGATGGCAAGCCCAACCTAAGCCCCATTTGTAATCAGTCACAATGTGTTTTTAACTGTAGAAATCTTCAATCCCCACCAACCAAGTTCTTGTTAAACAAAACTAACATACTGATGTAAATATTTTGCTATACAATGGTACTTACAATTGAGATACAAATGCCTACCTGGAAGCTCCTCCAGCACACACCTGCTGTCCCTGAAACAGCAGCACCACCGTCAAGGACAGGTTGTTCTGGATTTTCCTGGGAGCTGTCTGGATCCCTAACAATGTAAAGGGACTCTTTATTTGCTGTTAGTGGTGGCTCTGTAACAGCTCCCCCTGGTACCTATCAGATCACTGGCCACTGCAGATGCTCTCCTCTGTGCAGATGAAATCATGTCAGTGGTCCTATGGTGCACCGGATCCTATGTCCTGCTGTGACCACCGACTGCATTGACATCTGCAACCATCTGCTGCCAAATTTGCATTCTGCCTGACATATCACCATGTCACCCCTCACGCAGAAAGGCACCATGTTGCCTAAAAGCTTTCATAATGACCTGATTCTCAAGGTCACTGAAGGGTGGTGTTCGAGGGTTGAAATGCCTGGATGCCATAGTTTTAGGTGTCCTAAAAGACAGCAGAAGGATAATACACATAAGTGTAACATGACTACAAAATAACTGTGCCTATGTAAAACAGAAAAATGTAGCATTTCAATACTACCGACTGGAGAAACATAAAACAGTCTAGAGATCTGAAATATGAACAACAGGCTGGATGCAAAAAGGGAGAGTAACAATAGCAGCCTATCCTTATTTGTGCCATAACAGAAATGTAGCTTTGCTCCCCCACACCCAAAAGAACAGGCAAATTACACATTTTTTTGACAAACCATCATTGAAATGCTAAAAGTGCTATCAAATAAAATGTCCCTGAAACATGTCTACAGATTTAACACAGAACATTCCATTTTAAGGTATTACCAATCATGTATACCTGTGAAGTGCCCTGTCAAACATGCTCATGGCATCAGTACACTTCTAACTAATGTGTACAGATAAAAGTGTAGCATTTACTAATCAAAATATATATACATATAAATATTGAACAGATTTTTCTTAATGGTATTTCAGCATATGCAGTATATAGCTGAAAAATGCAATCATACATTCTCAAGTTCGGTAATCTTCTGTGAAGATATATCCCAAAGCAATAGCTTCTTTTCTATGTTCTCCACATAAACAAGTCTCCGCACCTTCAGGTTCCATAGCTAGATGGTTTTCTTTTTATGGTGCAGATTCAGGGCTGTCAGCACAGTGAAGATGCAAATCAGGTTTGAGCTGATTATAACTGCTGAATCCCAAATAGCTGACTCCATGTATCTGATGTAAACATAGTGCAGGCACTCCCTCAGTGTTTGTTCTTAATGGATTGCAACTATGAATGATTAAAGGCAGGGAGAGGGAAAGCACAACAACAGTGCAGACTGCCCTACATCCAGTGGGTGTGTCAGGTTAGACTTATAAAGTGTTAGAAGTAATTTTGTCAAGTTTGGAAATGTAGGCATGTAGCACACTGTTCATTAACATCAAACCTCCCCTCATTTTTTGGCAACTGTATATTATATTATTGCCATTTAATATCCTCACACATTTTAAGGACAATGACATAGAATGCCTTACAGACTGCATGTCTGAAATTACTGGTCAGATAAGACAAGAATGAGCAATAAACACAGGGAGGTAAGGCAGAGCTGCATATTTGCAAGCAATACTCATAAATGGTTGTGTGATCACTGAGTGCACTACATCCAAAATTAATACATGGACAAATAACTGTTACATGGTTTCATAGTACTGTAAATGATCTTGTAGTTGGTTGTATGCAGAATGATTTCAGTTACCTACTGCAAAGTTATTTGTGTGGCAAAGGGGGATAAGGGCCCCTTACTGTGTTCTGAAGGTTCATTGGCGTGAGAGTTCAAATCCAGACCTATGTACTAATATTTTGTGCGTACTAACATTTTGTATTGTCATAGACTGCTTTTCTTCATTTATTTTTTTCCTTTTTATTTATTTATTTATTTTTGCCGAGTGTTTGTGCAGTACGCAGCTTAGTGCAAAGAAGGGAAATGGAGAAAAATGAATGCCACATTTGGCTCTGCTTATCTTTTTTGCACAAAGCTTAGCAGTGTGCACACCTGGACTATTGGCCCACCCTGGAAGCAGACAACACCTGCAGAACACCTGTAGACAAGGCTTCTGTAAAAGGGTAAAGTTGAAAAACAATACATTGTTGCAATTTTTGCTTTCCATCATGCAACGTTGCTTAGCAGCATTGCGAGGTGTTGTGTGGCAGCTAGCAAAGTTCCCCAACACCTGCAGACAGGACACAGACAGCCAATAATTAAAAGCAGAGACATTCAATTAATTCTGTTGGCACAGTACAAACACACTAAATGGGATTGTGTGGCTGTTAACACAGAGAACTTAAGAATGAGTAGGAAATTGTGGAAATATTATGTAACTAGCACTGTGGTAGCATGTGTAAGTGTAAGGCTGAAGTACAGATGGTTCTGTGTTCTAGTACAGGGTGTGCAAACTATTTTTACTGTTGTAACAGTGCAGTATATAGCAATGAACTGATAAATAGACAACTGTTATTTCAACAGTCTTGTGCAACAAGTGTAAGTGTAAAACCACCATACACATGATCCTGGGTTCTAATACAGGATATTGCATACATTTTTACTGTTGTTCCACTTCCCATTATATTCACTCTCACTTATAACACTTTAAATAGTTGAGCTGATATGCATTATATGTATGAGGGATAATACACCCTTATTGTGTTTTGAGATGTATGACTGAGGGTATACTGTCTGCTACATTCCTGTAAGTATACCTCTGCCATATTGACTTGCACAGCCTTTACAATTACATAAGACACATACACAACTGGGTCTATATACTAGAACCTTGTCAGGTCACACACATATATGTGTAATACCTCAGACTGTCACCTGTGTTTATAAATGGTTCCTGATTATGTCTGAGCAGCACTTCTTCTGTGGCAAAGATGGAAGATCAACGCTGTGGAAGAAAATGTTTTGTCCCTTATGCCCAGGTTTGAATCCCACACTTCAAAAATCAATTTTACCAGTGTATAAAGACAAAAACAAATGTGTCAGGTCATGACATTTATGCTCCCAGTGCATGTCTGCAAACTTAACTCACCTCATAGTTATCTCCCAATTTCCAAATATATATTTCCAAACTACATCACCAGACACCCCTCAAACTACAGCCAAGTGTCAGATTAACCTTCCAGTTTCAAGTATTTATTTCATCCCCCTTTGGCACTGCTGCACTCTACTTAACATTGCTCAAATGCAGTTGGCATTGTTTC
Organism: Protopterus annectens; assembly: GCF_019279795.1. Taxonomy (NCBI): domain Eukaryota; kingdom Metazoa; phylum Chordata; order Ceratodontiformes; family Protopteridae; genus Protopterus; species Protopterus annectens. The sequence continues at coordinate 585,364,846 of NC_056725.1, forward strand.
TCGGGTTTTTGCACTATCAGCAAATGCGATAACTGGAATTGGTGGGAAAGCATCAGTTGCCATTGCTCTAGTTTGGATATTAGATATGTCTGGTGTTAGAGGGGAAGCTGCCCAGTTTAGGGAACACAGGTGGGGTGTCCAGGTGTCCAGGATATTTATTGGATTCCTGGTAAAGCGTCACAGCAAAGGCTTCTGCAGGGGGTCTATTCTGGCTCCCAGTGCAAGTCTGAGGCATGGAATAGTTTATCTCAGGTTGTATCCAGTGCTACTGGAATCCCACACACTGGACAGCAGTGTAGGCATCATTTTAATGGCCTACGTAAGCATAAAAGTAATACCCTCAACTATTGGTTGAATGAATTTGAAACTGTGGACATCCCACAACTAAGTATGATCATAAGAGATTACTTGTAATAGAAAGTTAAATATAGGCAGGACTGGTATGCATACTGCTCTTCTATTCTTTCTGTTCTTTCCCCAGCCAATACCAAATGTGAGATCAAAAGACAGGCTCATGTTGCTTCATTGGAGAGACTGAGGGAAGCAAGTGGCATGTATGCAACACAAGAGAAGTGTTCTTGTAGCTTTAAAAGTTAAAGATAGATTTTTGTTTTGTTTTGTTTTAGATAGTTGTAGCAAATTGACATGCATATCCTAACTGTAAAAGCAAATATGTATGAATTACTCTGTATCACAAAACTGTGTGGGTTCAAATACAATGAATCACAACTATACAATACTGCATTTCTTTAATAATAATTACATTAAATTAAACTCTAAACAAGTGGCACAAATGACTTTCTGTTAACAGTAATCTGTATAATTGGACCACACATATGTACAATATATACATCTTTCAGTAATCTGTAGTTATAGTGTGTATTTGTTAAGACATATACTTAAATGTCATACTTCAGCAAAAAATTGTTGTGTACTTGTGTTAATGTATTGCATGTCACATATGATGGTGGTAATTTTATCTCTTTTTTTCTCTCACCCCAACCCTTATCTCTCTTTTTTTATTTTCTATTATGTGTCATCAAAATGTCTCCATGTCATCCATCTGTACCACATCACTAAATGCTTCCCAGCATGTTAAGGTAGGCAGGCAGTCCCACTGGATCAGCCTGTCCCCACTCCACTGGCTCCAGTACTGATGACCAGTGCTTCCTGGACCCGAACTGGGAGCACTGCTTCTTCTGTCCCTACACTGCCTGACCCTCAGGTAGTAATTCCCCAGCAGCTGGTGCAATGGTACCCTCTGGGAGCAGTGGCAGAGCTGGGGATTTCATTACCCACCAGGAGATGTCAGGGTTGGTGTGTAGGGTCATGCACCACACCATTGGTGTAGCCTATGCTGGGTGGAGATGCTGCTCTCCCTCATGGTCCATATGAGTAGAAGATGTCAAGCACTCCAACCACCAGCAGAGTAAAGGGACAGTGATGACAGTACAGTGGGTGAGGACTTGATTCTCATTATCTCTAAGTTTGAAGAGCATAAGCTTGGGTTGTACCCTCCCTCACCCCAATCATGGCATCCCCCAACCTTTGTGTATCCTTCACTATCCCTGTCTCTTGTATTGTTTGTGTTGTTTGTTTGCATTTGCTTTCTCACCTACCCAACTTACCTGACCTAGACATACCTATGTCCCTTACCCAGCATTCCTCTCTTACTGAATTAAAAAAAAAATTGGTCACCTGTCCCACAAAAAATATTGTCCCATATATAGCTCTCTATTTCACACACATCTTCTTAACACACTTGATTCGGTCCAATTGCCTATACAACATGATTATGTTGTTGTCACTCCCTCTCTGGGGATGACAACCCAAATTCATCTAATAACCTGCATACATTATCAGTTTTTACTGTTGAAGAAATATATAGCTATGCTTCTTTCCTACCTCCCTCCTGCACATTCCTGCATTACTTTCCCTTTGTTATTCTCCCTGCTTGCTCCCCATTTCAACATTTTCCTAGCTACCCCATTTTAACACCTATAATCTGGTTAAAAAATAGAATCACACACAGCACACATAGGTTAGCAGAAAAAGCATTGGATCCCTTCAATTTTGGCCTCTATGTTTGTGCAGAATTTGGCATTGTGCACCAATGCAAAGTGACTGTGTGCGGCTCTACATTGTTGCAGTTACCTCCACACAATGCTGCTTGAACCTGCTGTGCTACGCCAACACACAGCAACACATGTACTATAAAGAATTGATGTCATTGCATTATCACTGTTTATTTAAAAGTATTAGATACACCTGGATTTAAACATAGTATCACCTGGGCTAAAAACAAAAGAAATACATCAATGCATTTACACCTGCTGCTACACTGCCAACTAAGCAGCAGGTGTGTTTCATAGACTCAGTACTAACTCTCACACTTTTAGCAATGCAGCTTGCATTTATGTACTGCTTAACTACAAATAATGAGGAAACGTCTCTGTGTGGAAGATCTAAGATTCCCTAGAGTTTCTTAGAAGCATCTTATGAAAACTATACTGTGAATATCCCACCTAATAACATGTAGTAGAAATACTTTCTTTAAAAACTTCTAAAATAAAAATCCACTAATGAAAGTAGGGAAGCACAAGCTATTTCATGTTGAATCTTCTTTATTAGAAACACACAAACAAGCAATCCAAATAGTAGTTGAAAAAAACAGAATCAAGTTTAGCAATTCACCTTACCATTTATATACCTGTTTAAAACCTGTTTAAAAGGATGTTTAAAAGCATAGGAGTGGTTTACTAGGGTAGGTCTGTTGTAAAAGGCAATTAGCATGTTTACTAGCTAAATACCCCTTCCCTTACACTAGTGTGATATTCAACACAGTGCTGCCCTACTTCAAGCTGTGTGATTCTGGGATAAACTAAACTAAACTAAAATTTAAACTAAAAAGTATACATTAATAATTGTTAAAACTTCCTAAAAGTATTTTGTTGTAGTATCAAAAAAGAAAAAGCTAACACAACTCTTCAAAATTCCTAAGAAATCTTTTCTACCAACATTCAGAAACATTTTTAACATTTTTAACATAGATCACTTTCATCTATTCGAACTTCTTCAAGTTTGTGTGTCAAGTGGGAAAAGCAACTGAAAATTAAAAGTTAAATAACAATATATAACATAAAATTTTGTTCGGCTAAAAACAATACATATTATTTCAGAAAGTGTACAAAAAACAAATCTTAGATAAAAACCTACCAAACACTTGATAATATATATATATATATATATATATATATATATATATATATATATATATATATATATATATATATATATATATATATATAAAATATATATATATATATATATATATATATATATATATATATATATATATATATATATATATATATACACACATATGTCTATCCAGCTCAAGCTTGAAGTAGGGCAGCACTGTATTGAATATCACACTGGTGTATGGCGGTAGGGGTATTTAGCTATTTAACATGCTAATTGTCTTTGTCTACAGCGCTACCCTAGTAAACCACTCCTATGCTTTTAAACAGGTTTTAAACAGGTATATAAATGGAAAGGTGAAGTTCTACACTTTATTCTGTTTGTTCAATTACTATTTGGATTGCATGATTGTGTGTTTCTAATAAAGAAGATTCAACTTAAACTATATTTTGGTTCCCTACTTTCATTAGGGGATTTATACTTTGGAAGGCTTTTAAAGAAAGTATTTATACCGCCTGTTATTAGGTGGGATATTCACAGTATGGTTTTCGTTAGGTGCCTAAACTCTAAGGAACTCTAGGGAATCATGGATCTTCCACACAGAGAAGTTTGCTCATTATTTGTTGTTGGACCCAGTATAGTAATATACTGGGCTTGTGAGACTTTGAGGGACACCATGGAGACTGATTCAGTTTTGCACTGCTTAACTACATGCAAACAGGGAAAATAATGGAAATGTGTATCTTGCATGCACAAACACTTTGCCAACCATTGCACAAGCCTGATGCTCGCTGATGCACTATGCAAAGCCAGATTTAGCATGTTTTACTACTATTTACTGTCCACTTACTCTTTATGCCATGAAAATACATGTGGAAACTTAAACTGAAAAATGCACCACATATTTACAATGCAGCCATGTGTTACCCCCCCCCCCCTGCACTGCAACCTTGGTGTCTCCGGTACTGTTTCACAAATGTATCAACTACACTACATAAATTAATATCAAATGTGTGATATGTAATGCACATCAATCCGATAGCATGCAGAACTAGAACTATATTCACGGTTGAACATGCCTACACATCCATCAACTGACCCTGGGAACTATTGACCCATAAGCCTAACCAGTCTTATCTCCAAGGCTATGGAAAGATTCATCATAGACCCTATCCACCAGGACATAGGTGACGTTCAAGACTCTTGACCTGACCCATATTGGTTTTGTCAAGGGTAGACATTGCTTTTCAAACCTAGTGTACTTCTTTGATAATGTCATCAAAACCCTGGATGAGGGGAAACAGGTCATTCTGCCTGTCTTGATTTAGCCAAGCCTTTGACACAATCCCCCATTCAGGTGTCATACAGAAACTCTCCAATCTGGGGATTAACCCATACATTACTAGATGGCTTGCCAACTGGATCACCGACAGAAACCCCACTGTCAAAGTTGAGGAGTCCATCTCCACCAGTCCACCAGTTACCAGTGGGGTAGCACAAGAATTTGTGCTGGGTCCTCTACTGTTTGGAAACCATTTCTCTGAAGTCCAAGGGATGGTAGATTGCATGTGGCTTACCAAGTTTGCAGAGGACTGTCAATATAGAGTCTCCCAATGATGTTAACATATTACAGAAAGGCCTGACACTGACAAATGATTGGTGCCAAACTCACGGACTGAAACTTAATGCAAGAAAATGCCTCATTGTCCCCTTTGGCAAAAAAGTAGCCCTGCTAATTATGTTATACATAGCACCCCTCTAAACTCAAACTCAGTGATGCAAGACTTGGGAACACAGTTTGATAGCAATCTAAACTTCAGTCACTATGTGTCCATAGTGGTAAGATACACATTCTACATTGCTCACCTCATAACTAAGGGCATTCAATCCAAGACCAGGGAGGTCATAGCTTCACTGTACTCAGCCCTTATCAGATCACTAATTAAGTACAGTGCTCCTTTCTCTATGTACCCAACAGACACATGCAGCAAATGGAGAGACCACAGAGGTTTCTGACCAAGAGAATCCAGGGTCTCCAAAACTTGACATGCAGGGAAAGACTGAAAGCCCTGACACTGTACTTAGTATCATCCAGGCTACTGAGAGGTGAACTGAGCCTGGTATACAGAACAGTCTGGGACCCTGCCCTAATGTAAATGCTGGACACCTGCAAATTAAGTGAGACAAAAATAACTTGCTCTAGGGATCTCAACCCAGCATGTGACATAAACAGAACATGCTGGAGAGACAAATATATCTCCCAGCAATTGCAGTTCCTCTGTATTAGGCTTCCACTATATGTGAAGCAGTGCACCTCAATGACCCTATTCAAGTGCAAATTTGACAACTGGATGGGTGATTATAAATTCACCCCAGGGGTGGCACCTATGTCCCTCATGGACAGAGCCAGTTGGTGTTCATCACAAAATCAGTCAGCTAACAATGAACATCCAACTGTGCTCAATAATGGTAGTTGTTTCTTTACATAGCTAGGCTTGTAAAGACCCCAGGTTCATCAGACAAGTAACCTCCAAGAAGCCTATGAAGCTATGAACATATGCAGAACTCCCATCATCTGCTCTCCTACATCCAGTGCCAATGTTCTGCAGCTTTCTAAAAATTAGACTTCTGCCATGACATTTGTCTGTGTACTTAGATAGGTAGGGGTTCTGTTCTCACTGCAGTCAACTGTGTATGAGTGTGTGTGTGTGTGTGTGTGTGTGTGTGTGTGTGTGTGTGTGTGTGTGTGTGTGTGTGTGTGTGTGTGTGTGTGTGTGTGTGTGTGTGTCTAGCTATTAGAGCAGAAGCATGTATCCTACAGTTACCACTCCAATACTATGGACGGAAAGCATTTTGATACTTTCACATGCCTACACATCCATTTCTTGCAGGCCTCCGCACATCTTCTCTGCTACATCCAGCACTGATGTCATGCATTATAAGTTGGCCTGCAACTTTGTAAAAGTCAGACTTGTGCTGTGGCACTTGCATAAATTACTGAGCTCTGTAGTCTGTGTACTTAGGTAGGGGTTCTGTTCTCACTGCATTCAAGAGTGTGTGTGTGTGTGTGTGTGTGTGTGTGTGTGTGTGTGTGTGTGTGTGTGTGTGTGTGTGTGTGTGTGTGTCTTGGCATAAGAGCAGAAGCATGTAGTCTACAGTTACAACTCCAATAAAATGGGGTGACAGTATTTTGATACTTGCACATGCCTACACATCCATTTCATGCAGGCCTCCCAACATCTTCTCTGCTACATCCAGTGCTGATGTCATGCATTATACATTGGCCTGCAGCCTTGTAAAAGTCAGACTTGTGCTGTGGTTCTTGCATATATTACTGAGTTCTGTAGTCTGTTTACTTAGGTAGGTGTTCTGTTCTCACTGAAGTCAAGTGTGTGTGTGTGTGTGTGTGTGTGTGTGTGTGTGTGTGTGTGTGTGTGTGTGTGTGTGTCTGTGTTTAGCCATAAAAGCAGAAGCAAGGATCCTACAGCTACCACTCCAATACTATGGACGGAAGACATTTTGATACTTTCACATGCCTACACGTCCATTTCATGCAGGCCTCCCAACATCTTCTCTGCTACATGCAGTACTGATGTCATGCATTATAGGTTGGCCTGCAGCCTTGTAAAAGTCAGACTTGTGCTGTGGCACTTGCATAAATTACTGAGTTTTGTAGTCTGTGTACTTAGGTAGGTAGTGGTTCTGTTCTCACTGCATTCAAGTGTGTGTGTGTGTGTGTGTGTGTGTGTGTGTGTGTGTGTGTGTGTGTGTGTGTGTGTGTGTTTAGCCATGAAAGCAGAAGCAAGTATCCTACAGTTACCACTCCAATACTATGGACGGAAGACATTTTGATACTTTCACATGCCTACACATCCATTTCATGCAGGCCTCCAAACACATTCTCTGCTACACCCAGTGCTGATGTCATGCATTATAAGTTGGCCTGCAGCCTTGTAAAAGTCAGATTTGTGCTGTGGCACTTGCATAAATTACTGAGTTCTGTAGTCTGTGTACTTAGGTAGGGGTTCTGTTCTCACTGTAGTCAGCTGTGTGTGTGTGTGTGTGTGTGTGTGTGTGTGTGTGTGTGTGTGTGTGTGTGTGTGTGTGTGTGTGTGTGTCTGTGTGTTTGTGTGTCTGTGTATCTAGGCATAAGAGAAGAAGCATGTATCCTACAGTTACCACTCCAATACCACGGACTGACAGTATTTTGATACTTGCACATGCCTACACATCCATTTCATACAGGCCTCCAAACAGCTTCTCTGCTACATCCAGTACTGATGTCATGCAGTATAAGTTGGCCTGCAGCCTTGTAAAAGTCAGTCTTGTGCTGTGGCACTGTCATACATTACTGAGTTCTGTAGTCTGTGTTCTTAGGTAGGGGCTCTGTTCTCACTGCAGTCAACTGTTTTTGTGTGTGTGTGTGTGTGTGTGTGTGTGTGTGTGCATGTGTGTGCATGTGTGTGTGTGTGTGTGTGTTTGTGTGTCTGGGCATATGAGGAGAAGCATGTATCCTACAGTTACCACTCCAAAACCATAGACTGAAAGTGTTTTGATACTTGTACATACCTACACATCCATTTCATGCAGGCCTCTCAACATCTTCTCTACTGCATCCAGTGCTGAAGTCATGCATTGTACGTTGGCCTGCAGCCTTGTATAAGTCAGACTTATGCTGTGGAACTTGCATCAATTACTGAGTTCTGTAGTCTGTGTACTTAGGTAGGGGATCTGTTCTCACTGCAGTCAAGTGTGTGTGCCCAGGCATAAGAGCAGAAGCATATATTCTACAATTACCACTCCAATACCATGGACTGACAGTATTCTGATACTTGCACATGCCTACACATCCATTTCATGCCAGCCTCCCAAAATCTTCTCTACTACATCCAGTGCTGATGTCATGCTTTATACGTTGGCCTGCAGCCTTGTAAAAGTCAGACTTGTGCTGTGGTTCCTTGCATAAATTATTGAGTTCTGTAGGCTGGTTCTTAGATAGGGGTTCTGTTCTCACTGCAGTCAACTGTGTGTGTGTGTGTGTGTGTGTGTGTGTGTGTGTGTGTGTGTGTGTGTGTGTGTGTGTGTGTGTGTGTGTGCCTGTCTAGGCATAAGAGCAGAAGCATGTATCCTACAGGTACAACTCCAATACCATGGGCTGACAGTATTTTGATACTTGCCCGTGCCTACACATCCATTTCATGCCGGCCTCCCAAAATCTTCTCTACTACATCCAGTGCTGATGTCATGCTTTATAATTTGGCCTGCAGCCTTGTAAAGGTCAGAATTGTGCTGTGATACTTGCGTAAATTATTGAGTTCTGTAGTCTGGTTCTTAGGTAGGGGTTCTGTTCTCACTGCAGTCAAGTGTGTGTGTGTGTGTGTGTGTGTGTGTGTGTGTGTGTGTGTGTGTGTGTGTGTGTGTGTGTGTGTGTGTGTGTGTGTGTGTGTGTGTGTGTGTGTGTGTGTGTGTGTGTCTAGGCATAAGAGCAGAAGCATGTATCCTACAGTTACCACTCCAATACCATGGAATGACATTATTCTGATACTTGCACATGCCTACACATCCATTTCATGCAGGCCTCCCAAAATCTTCTCTGTTACATCCAGTATTGATGTCATGCAATATAAGTTGGCCTGCAGCCTTGTAAAAGTCAGACTTTTGCTTTGGAACTTGCATAAATTACTGAGTTCTGTAGTCTGTGTTCTTAGGTAGTGGTTCTGTTCTCACTGCAGTCAAGTGTG
>NC_056725.1:585376686-585412170 GCF_019279795.1 Protopterus annectens
TTTAATTTTTGGTACTTGCATAAATTACTGAGTTCTGTAGTCTGTGTACATAGGTAGGGGTTCTGTTCTCACTGCAGTCAAGTGTGTGTGTGTGTGTGTGTGTGTGTGTGTGTGTGTGTGTGTGTGTGTGTGTGTGTGTGTGTGTGTGTGTGTGTGTGTGTGTGTCTATGCATTAGAGCAGAAGCATGGATCCTAAAGTTACAACTCCAATACCATGGACTGACAGTATTTTGATACTTGCACATGCATACACATCCATTACATGCCAGCCTCCCAACTTCTTCTCTACTACATCCAGTGCTGATGTCATGCAATATAAGTTGGCCTGCAGCCTTGTAAAAGTCAGACTTTTGCTTTGGCACTTGCACTGAGTTCTGTAGTCTGTGTTCTTTGGTAGTGACTCTGTTCTCACTTCAGTCAAGTGTGTGTGTGTGTGTGTGTGTGTGTGTGTGTGTGTGTGTGTGTGTGTGTGTGTGTGTGTGTGTGTGTGTGCATATGTCTAGGCATTAGACCACAAGCATGTATCCTACAGTTACCACTCCAACACCATGGACTGAAAGTATTTTGATACTTGCACATGCCTACACATCCATTACATGCCAGCCTCCCAACATATTTTCTACTACATCCAGTGCTAATGTCATGAAGTATAAGTTGGCCTGCAGCCTTGTAAATGTCAGACTTGTGCTGTGGCACTTGCATAAATTACTAAGTTCTGTAGTCTGTGTACTTAGGTAGGGGTTCTGTTCTCACTGCAGTCAAGTGTGTGTGTGTGTGTGTGTGTGTGTGTGTGTGTGTGTGTGTGTGTGTGTGTGTGTGTGTGTGTGTGTGTGTGTGTGTGTGTGTGTGTGTCTAGGCATAAGAGCAGAAGCATGGATCCTACAGTTTCCACTCCAATACCATGGACTGAAAGTATTTTGATACTTGCACATGCCTACGCCTCCATTTCATGCCGGCCTCCCAACATCTTCTCTACTGCATCCAGTGCTGATGTCATGCATTATAAGTTGGCCTGCAGCCTTGTAAAAGTCAGACTTGTAATGTGGTACTTGCATAAATTATTGAGTTCTGTAGTCTGTGTACTTAGGTAGGGGTTCTGTTCTCACTGCAGTAAAGTGTGCGTGTGTGTGTGTGTGTGTGTGTGTGTGTGTGTGTGTGTGTGTGTGTGTGTGTGTGTATGTGTGTGTGTGAGTGTCTAGGCATATCAGTAGAAGCACGTATCCTACAGTTACCACTCAAATACCATGGACTGACAGTATTTTGATACTTGCACATGCCTACACATCCATTTCATGCAGGCCTCCCAAAATCTTCTCTGCTACATCCAGTACTGATGTCATGCAATATAAGTTATCCTGCAGCCTTGTAAAAGTCAGACTTTTGCTTTGACACTTGCATAAATTACTGAGTTCTGTAGTCTGTGTTGTTAGGTAGGGTTCTGTTCTCACTGCAGTCAACTGTGTGTGTGTGTGTGTGTGTGTGTGTGTGTGTGTGTGTGTGTGTGTGTGTGTGTGTGTGTGTGTGTGTGTGTGTGTGTGTGTGTGTGTGTGTCTAGGCATTAGACGAGAAGCATGTATCCTACAGTTACAACTCCAAAACCATGGACTGAAAGTATTTTGATACTTGCACATGCCTACACCTCCATTTCATGCTGGTCTCCCAACATCTTTTCTACTACATCCAGTGCTGATGTCATGCATTGTAAGTTGGCCTGCAGCCTTGTAAATGTCAGACTTGTGCTGTGGCACTTGCATAAATTACTGAGTTCTGTAGTCTGTGTACTTAGGTAGGGGTTCTGTTCTCACTGCAGTCAAGTGTGTGTGTGTGTGTGTGTGTGTGTGTGTGTGTGTGTGTGTGTGTGTGTGTGTGTGTGTGTGTGTGTGTGTGTGTGTGTGCATGTGTCTAGGCATTAGAGCAGAAGCATGTATCCTACAGTTACCACTCCAATACCATGGACTGAAAGTATTTTGATACTTGCACATGCCTACACCTCCATTTCATGCAGACCTCCCAACATCTTTTCTACTACATCCAGTGCTGATGTCATGCAGTATAAGTTGGCCTGCAGCCTTGGAAAGTCAGACTTGTGCTGTGGCACTTGCATAAATTACTGAGTTCTGTAGTCTGTGTACATAGGTAGGGGTTCTGTTCTCACTGCAGTCAAGTGTGTGTGTGTGTGTGTGTGTGTGTGTGTGTGTGTGTGTGTGTGTGTGTGTGTGTGTGTGTGTGTGTGTGTGTGTGTGTGTGTCTAGGCATAAGAGCAAAAGCATGTATCCTACAGTTACAACTCCAATACCATGGACTGACAGTATTTTGATACTTGCACATGCCTACACATCCATTTCATGCCGGCCTCCCAACATCTTCCCTACTACATCCAATGCTGATGTCATGCATTATAAGTTGGTCTGCAGCCTTGTAAAAGTCAGACATGTGCTGAGGTACTTGCATAAATTATGTAGTTCTGTAGTCTGTGTTCCTAGGTAGGGGTTGTGTTCTCACTGCAGTCAACTGTGTGTGTGTGTGTGTGTGTGTGTGTGTGTGTGTGTGTGTGTGTGTGTGTGTGTGTGTGTGTGTGTGTGTGTGTATGTCTAGGCATTAGACCAGAAGCATGGATCATACAGTTACAATTCCAATACCATAGGCTGACAGTATTTTGATACTTGCACACGCATACACATCCATTTCATGCGGGCCTCCCAACATCTTCTCTACTACATCCAGTGCTGATGTCATGCATTATAAGTTGGCCTGCAGCCTTCTAAAAGTCAGACTTGTGCTGTGGCACTTGCATAAATTACTGAGTTCTGTAGTCTGTGTACTTAGGTAGGGGTTCTGTTCTCACTGCACTCAAGTGTGTGTGTGTGTGTGTGTGTGTGTGTGTGTGTGTGTGTGTGTGTGTGTGTGTGTGTGTGTGTGTGTGTGTGTGTGTGTGTGTGTATGTCTAGGCATTAGACCAGAAGCATGTATCCTACAGTTACCACTCCAATACCATGGACTGAAAGTATTTTGATACTTGCACATGCCTACACATCCATTTCATGCAGGCCTCTCAACATCTTCTCTACTACATCCAGTGCTGATGTCATGCAGTATAAGTTGGCCTGCAGCCTTGTAAAAGTCAGACTTGTGCTGTGGCACTTGCATAAATTACTGAGTTCTGTAGTCTGTGTACTTAGGTAGGGGTTCTGTTCTCACTGCAGTCAAGTGTGTGTGTGTGTGTGTGTGTGTGTGTGTGTGTGTGTGTGTGTGTGTGTGTGTGTGTGTGTGTGTGTGTGTGTGTGTGTGTGTGTGCGTGTCTAGGCTTTAGAGCAGAAGCATGAATCCTACAGTTACTACTCCAATACCATGGACTGAAAGTATTTTGATACTTGCACATGCCTACACATCCATTTCATGCCGGCCTCCCAACATCTTCTCTACTACATCCAGTGCTGATGTCATGCATTATAAGTTGGCCTGCAGCCTTGTAAAAGTCAGACTTGTGCTGTGGCACTTGCATAAATTATTGAGTTCTGTAGTCTGTGTACTTAGGTAGGGGTTCTGTTCTCACTGCAGTCAAGTGTGTGTGTGTGTGTGTGTGTGTGTGTGTGTGTGTGTGTGTGTGTGTGTGTGTGTGTGTGTGTGTGTGTGTGTGTGTGTGTGTGTGTGTGTCTAGGCATAAGAGCAGAAGCATGGATCCTACAGTTACCACTCCAATACCATGGACTGACAGTATTTTGATACTTGCACATGCATACACATCCATTACATGCCAGCCTCCCAACATCTTCTCTACTACATCCAGTGCTGATGTCATGCAATATAAGTTGGCCTGCAGCCTTGTAAAAGTCAGACTTGTGCTGTGGCACTTGCATAAATTACTGAGTTCTGTAGTCTGTGTACATAGGTAGGGGTTCTGTTCTCACTGCACTCAAGTGTGTGTGTGTGTGTGTGTGTGTGTGTGTGTGTGTGTGTGTGTGTGTGTGTGTGTGTGTGTGTGTGTGTGTGTGTGTGTGTGTGTGTCTAGGCATAAGAGCAGAAGCATGGATCCTACAGTTACAACTCCAATACCATGGACTGACAGTATTTTGATACTTGCACATGCATACACATCCATTACATGCCAGCCTCCCAACATCTTCTCTACTACATCCAGTGCTGATGTCATGCAATATAAGTTGGCCTGCAGCCTTCTAAAAGTCAGACTTGTGCCATAACACTTGCATAAATTACTGAGTTCTGTAGTCTGTGCACTTAGGTAGGGGTTCTTCTGTTCTCACTGCAGTCAAGTGTGTGTGTGTGTGTGTGTGTGTGTGTGTGTGTGTGTGTGTGTGTGTGTGTGTGTGTGTGTGTGTGTGTGTGTGTGTGTGTGTGTGCATATGTCTAGGCATAAGAGCAGAAGCATGAATCCTACAGTTACAACTCCAATACCATAGACTGACAGTATTTTCATACTTGCAGATGCATGCACATCCATTACATGCCAGCCTCCCAACATCTTTTCTACGACATCCAGTGCTGATGTCATGCAGTATAAGTTGGCCTGCAGCCTTGTAAAAGTCAGACTTGTGCTGTGGCACTTGCATAAATTACTGAGTTCTGTAGTATGTGTACATAGGTAGGGGTTATCACTGCACTCAAGTGTGTGTGTGTGTGTGTGTGTGTGTGTGTGTGTGTGTGTGTGTGTGTGTGTGTGTGTGTGTGTGTGTGTGTGTGTGTGTGTGTGTGTGTGTGTCTAGGCATATGAGCAAAAGCATGTATCCTACAGTTACAACTCCAATACCATGGACTGACAGTAGTTTGATACTTGCACATGCCTACACATCCATTTCATGCCGGCCTCCCAACATCTTCTCTACTACATCCAGTGCTGATGTCATGCATTATAAGTTGGCCTGCAGCCTTCTAAAAGTCAGACTTGTGCTGTGGTACTTGCATAAATTATTGAGTTCTGTAGTCTGCGTACTTAGGTAGGGGTTCTGTTCTCACTGCAGTCAAGTGTGTGTGTGTGTGTGTGTGTGTGTGTGTGTGTGTGTGTGTGTGTGTGTGTGTGTGTGTGTGTGTGTGTGTGTGTGTGTGTGTGTGTGTGTGTCTAGGCATAAGAGCAGAAGCATGTATCCTACAGTTACCACTCCAATACCATGGACTGACAGTATTTTGATACTTGCACATGCCTACACATCCATTTCATGCAGGCCTCCCAACATCTTCTCTACTACATCCAGTGCTGATGTCATGCATTATAAGTTGGCCTGCAGCCTTGTAAAAGTAAGTCTTGTGCTGTGGCACTTGCATAAATTACTGAGTTCTGTAGTCTCTGTTCTTAGGTAGGGGTTCTGTTCTCACTGCAGTCAAGTGTGTGTGTGTGTGTGTGTGTGTGTGTGTGTGTGTGTGTGTGTGTGTGTGTGTGTGTGTGTGTGTGTGTGTGTGTGTGTGTGCATGTGTCTAGGCATTAGAGCAGAAGCATGTATCCTACAGTTACCACTCCAATACCATGGACTGAAAGTATTTTGATACTTGCACATGCCTACACCTCCATTTCATGCTGGCCTCCCAACATCTTTTCTACTACATCCAGTGCTGATGTCATGCATTATAAGTTGGCCTGCAGCCTTGTAAAAGTAAGTCTTGTGCTGTGGCAGTTGCATAAATTACTGAGTTCTGTAGTCTCTGTTCTTAGGTAGGGGTTCTGTTCTCACTGCAGTCAACTGTGTGTGTGTGTGTGTGTGTGTGTGTGTGTGTGTGTGTGTGTGTGTGTGTGTGTGTGTGTGTGTGTGTGTGTGTGTGTGTGTGTGTGTCTAGGCATTAGAGCAGAAGCATGTATCCTACAGTTACCACTCCAATACCATGGACTGAAAGTATTTTGATACTTGCACATGCCTACACATCCATTTCATGCAGGCCTCCCAACATCTTCCCTACTACATCCAATGCTGATGTCATGCATTATAAGTTGGCCTGCAGCCTTGTAAAAGTCAGACTTGTGCTGTGGCACTTGCATAAATTACTGAATTCTGTAGTCTCTGTACTTAGGTAGGGGTTCTGTTCTCACTGCAGTCAAGTGTGTGTGTGTGTGTGTGTGTGTGTGTGTGTGTGTGTGTGTGTGTGTGTGTGTGTGTGTGTGTGTGTGTGTGTGTGTGTGTGTGTGTCTAGGCATTAGACCAGAAGCATGTATCCTACAGTTACCACTCCAATACCATGGACTGAAAGTATTTTGATACTTGCACATGCCTACACCTCCATTTCATGCAGGCCTCCCAACATCTTCTCTACTACATCCAGTGCTGATTTCATGCATTATTAGTTGCCCAGCAGCCTTTTAAAAGTCAGACTTGTGCTGTGGTACTTGCATAAATTACTGTGTTCTGTAGTCTGTGTACTTAGGTAGGTGTTCTGTTCTCACTGCAGTCAGGTGTGCGTGTGTGTGTGTGTGTGTGTGTGTGTGTGTGTGTGTGTGTGTGTGTGTGTGTGTGTGTGTGTGTGTGTGTGTGTGTGTCTAGGCATTAGACCAGAAGCATGTATCCTACAGTTACCACTCCAATACCATGGATTGATAGTATTTTCATTCTTGCAAATGCCTGCACATCAATTTCATGCAGCCTCCCAACATCTTCTACTAAATCCAGTGCTGATGTCATGCATTATAAGTTGGTCTGCAGCCTTGTAAAAGACAGACTTGTGCTGTGGCAGTTGCATAAATTACTGAGTTCTGTAGTCTGTGTACTTAGGTAGGGGTTCTGTTCTCACTGCAGTCAAGTGTGTGTGTGTGTGTGTGTGTGTGTGTGTGTGTGTGTGTGTGTGTGTGTGTGTGTGTGTGTGTGTGTGTGTGTGTGTGTGTGTGTTCCTAGGCATTAGAGCAGAATTGTGTATCCTACAGTTACCACTCCAATACCATGGACTGAAAGTATTTTGATACTTGCACATGTCTACACATCCATTTCATGCAGCCTCCCAACATCTTCTCTACTACATCCAGTGCTGATGTCATGCATTATAAGTTGGCCTGCAGCCTTGTAAAAGTCAGACTTGTGCTGTGGCACTTGTATAAATTACTGAGTTCTGTAGTCTGTGTACATAGGTAGGGGTTCTGTTCTCACTGCACTCAAGTGTGTGTGTGTGTGTGTGTGTGTGTGTGTGTGTGTGTGTGTGTGTGTGTGTGTGTGTGTGTGTGTGTGTGTGTGTGTGTGTGTGTGTGTGTCTAGGCATAAGAGCAGAAGCATGTATCCTACAGATACCACTCCAATACCATGGACTGACAGTAGTTTGATACTTGCACACGCCTACACATCCATTTCATGCCAGCCTCCCAACATCTTCTCTACTACATCCAGTGCTGATGTCATGCATTATAAGTTGGCCTGCAGCCTTGTAAAAGTCAGACTTGTGCTGTGGCACTTGCATAAATTACTGAGTTCTGTAGTCTGTGTACTTAGGTAGGGGTTCTGTTCTCACTGCAGTCAAGTGTGTGTGTGTGTGTGTGTGTGTGTGTGTGTGTGTGTGTGTGTGTGTGTGTGTGTGTGTGTGTGTGTGTGTGTGTGTGTGTCTAGGCATAAGAGCAGAAGCATGTATCCTACAGTTACCACTCCAATACCATGGACTGACAGTATTTTGATACTTGCACATGCCTACACATCCATTTCATGCAGGCCTCCCAACATCTTCTCTACTACATCCAGTGCTGATGTCATCCACTATAATTTGTCCTGTAGCCTTGAAAAAGTCAGACTTGTGCTGTTGTACTTGCTTAAAGTATTGAGCTCTCTAGTCTGTGTACTTAGGTATTCTGTTCTCTCTGCACTCAAGTAGTGTGTGTATGTGTGTGTGTGTGTGTGTATGTGTGTGTGTGTGTGTGTGTGTGTGTGTGTGTGTGTGTGTGTGTGTGTGTGTGTGTGTCTAGGCATTAGAGCAGAAGCGTGTATCCTACAGTTACCACTCCAATACCATGGACTGAAAGTATTTTGATACTTGCACATGCCTACACATCCATTTCATGCAGACCTCCCAACATCTTTTCTACTACATCCAGTGCTGATGTCATGCAGTATAAGTTGGCCTGCAGCCTTGTAAAAGTCAGACTTGTGCTGTGGCACTTGCATAAATTACTGAGTTCTGTAGTCTGTGTACATAGGTAGGGGTTCTGTTCTCACTGCACTCAAGTGTGTGTGTGTGTGTGTGTGTGTGTGTGTGTGTGTGTGTGTGTGTGTGTGTGTGTGTGTGTGTGTGTGTGTGTGTGTGTGTGTATGTCTAGGCATTAGACCAGAAGCATGCATCCCACAGTTACAACTCCAATACCATGGACTGAAAGTATTTTGATACTTGCACATGCCTACACATCCATTTCATGCAGGCGTCTCAACATATTCTCTACTACATCCAGTGCTGATGTCATGCATTATAAGTTGTCCTGCAGCTTTGTAAAAATAAGTCTTGTGCTGTGGCAGTTGCATAAATTACTGAGTTCTATAGTCTGTGTACATAGGTAGGGGTTCTGTTCTCACTGCACTCAAGTGTGTGTGTGTGTGTGTGTGTGTGTGTGTGTGTGTGTGTGTGTGTGTGTGTGTGTGTGTGTGTGTGTGTGTGTGTGTGTGTGTGTGTGTGTGTCTAGGCATTAGAGCAGAAGCATGTATCCTACAGTTACCACTCCAATACCATGGACTGACAGTATTTTCATACTTGCACATGCCTACACCTCCATTTCATGCAGGCCTCCCAACATCTTTTCTACTACATCCAGTGCTGATGTCATGCATTATAAGTTGGTCTGCAGCCTTGTAAAAGTCAGTCTTGTGCTGTGGCACTTGCATACATTTCTGAGTTCTGTAGTCTGTGTACTTAGGTAGGGGTTCTGTTCTCACTGCAGTCAAGTGTGTGTGTGTGTGTGTGTGTGTGTGTGTGTGTGTGTGTGTGTGTGTGTGTGTGTGTGTGTGTGTGTGTGTGTGTGTGTGTGTGTATGTCTAGGCATTAGACCAGAAGCATGTATCCTACAGTTACCACTCCAATACCATGGACTGAAAGTATTTTGATACTTGCACATGCCTACACATCCATTTCATCCAGCCTCCCAACATCTTCTCTACTACATCCAGTGCTGATGTCATGAAGTATAAGTTGGCCTGCAGCCTTGTAAATGTCAGACTTGTGCTGTGGCACTTGCATAAATTACTGAGTTCTGTAGTCTGTGTACATAGGTAGGGGTTCTGTTCTCACTGCAGTCAAGTGTGTGTGTGTGTGTGTGTGTGTGTGTGTGTGTGTGTGTGTGTGTGTGTGTGTGTGTGTGTGTGTGTGTGTGTGTGTGTGTGTGTGTGCGTATGTCTAGGCATTAGACCACAAGCATGTATCCTACAGTTACCACTCCAACACCATGGACTGAAAGTATTTTGATACTTGCACATGCCTACACATCCATTTCATGCCAGCCTCCCAACATCTTCTCTACTACATCCAGTGCTGATGTCATGCATTATAAGTTGGCCTGCAGCCTTGTAAAAGTCAGACTTGTGCTGTGGCACTTGTATAAATTACTGAGTTCTGTAGTCTGTGTACATAGGTAGGGGTTCTGTTCTCACTGCACTCAAGTGTGTGTGTGTGTGTGTGTGTGTGTGTGTGTGTGTGTGTGTGTGTGTGTGTGTGTGTGTGTGTGTGTGTGTGTGTGTGTCTAAGCATAAGAGCAGAAGCATATATCCTTCAATTACCACTCCAATACCATAGACTGAAAGTATTTTGATACTTGCACATGCCTACACATCCATTTCATGCAGGCCTCCCAACATCTTCTCTGCTACATCCAGTGCTGATGTCATGCATTATAAGTTGGCCTGCAGCCTTGTAAAAGTCAGACTTGTGCTGTGGTTCTTGCATATATTACTGAGTTCTGTAGTCTGTTTACTTAGGTAGGTGTTCTGTTCTCACTGCAGTCAAGTGTGTGTGTGTGTGTGTGTGTGTGTGTGTGTGTGTGTGTGTGTGTGTGTGTGTGTGTGTGTGTGTGTGTGTGTGTGTGTGTGTGTGTGTCTAGGCATTAGAGCAGAAGCATGTATCCTACAGTTACCACTCCAATACCATGGACTGAAAGTATTTTGATACTTGCACATGCCTACACCTCCATTTCATGCAGACCTCCCAACATCTTTTCTACTACATCCAGTGCTGATGTCATGCAGTATAAGTTGGCCTGCAGCCTTGTAAAAGTCAGACTTGTGCTGTGGCACTTGCATAAATTATTGAGTTCTGTAGTCTGTGTACTTAGGTAGGGGTTCTGTTCTCACTGCAGTCAAGTGTGCGTGTGTGTGTGTGTGTGTGTGTGTGTGTGTGTGTGTGTGTGTGTGTGTGTGTGTGTGTGTGTGTGTGTGTGTGTGTGTGTGTGTCTATGCATTAGAGCAGAAGCATGGATCCTAAAGTTACAACTCCAATACCATGGACTGACAGTATTTTGATACTTGCACATGCATACACATCCATTACATGCCAGCCTCCCAACATCTTCTCTACTACATCCAGTGCTGATGTCATGCATTATAAGTTGGCCTGCAGCCTTGTAAAAGTCAGACTTGTGCTGTGGCACTTGCATAAATTACTGAGTTCTGTAGTCTGTGTACTTAGGTAGGGGTTCTGTTCTCACTGCAGTCAAGTGTGTGTGTGTGTGTGTGTGTGTGTGTGTGTGTGTGTGTGTGTGTGTGTGTGTGTGTGTGTGTGTGTGTGTGTGTGTGTGTGTGTGTGTGTCTAGGCATAAGAGCAGAAGCATGGATCCTACAGTTACCACTCCAATACCATGGACTGAAAGTATTTTGATACTTGCACATGCCTACACATCCATTTCATGCAGGCCTCCCAACATCTTCTCTACTACATCCAGTGCTGATGTCATGCATTATAAGTTGGCCTGCAGCCTTGTAAAAGTCAGTCTTGTGCTGTGGCACTTGCATAAATTACTGAGTTCTGTAGTCTGTGTACTTAGGTAGGGGTTCTGTTCTCACTGCAGTCAAGTGTGTGTGTGTGTGTGTGTGTGTGTGTGTGTGTGTGTGTGTGTGTGTGTGTGTGTGTGTGTGTGTGTGTGTGTGTGTGTGTGTATGTCTAGGCATTAGACCAGAAGCATGTATCCTACAGTTACCACTCCAATACCATGGACTGAAAGTATTTTGATACTTGCACATGCCTACACATCCATTTCATGCAGGCCTCTCAACATCTTCTCTACTACATCCAGTGCTGATGTCATGCAATATAAGTTGGCCTGCAGCCTTGTAAAAGTCAGACTTTTGCTTTGGCACTTGCACTGAGTTCTGTAGTCTGTGTTCTTAGGTAGGGGCTCTGTTCTCACTGCAGTCAAGTGTGTGTGTGTGTGTGTGTGTGTGTGTGTGTGTGTGTGTGTGTGTGTGTGTGTGTGTGTGTGTGTGTGTGTGTGTGTGCGTATGTCTAGGCATTAGACCACAAGCATGTATCCTACAGTTACCACTCCAACACCATGGACTGAAAGTATTTTGATACTTGCACATGCCTACACATCCATTTCATGCCGGCCTCCCAACATCTTCTCTACTACATCCAGTGCTGATGTCATGCATTATAAGTTGGCCTGCAGCCTTGTAAAAGTCAGACTTGTGCTGTGGCACTTGTATAAATTACTGAGTTCTGTAGTCTGTGTACTTAGGTAGGGGTTCTGTTCTCACTGCAGTCAAGTGTGTGTGTGTGTGTGTGTGTGTGTGTGTGTGTGTGTGTGTGTGTGTGTGTGTGTGTGTGTGTGTGTGTGTGTGTGTGTGTGTGTGTCTAGGCATAAGAGCAGAAGCATGTATCCTACAGTTACCACTCCAATACCATGGACTGACAGTATTTTGATACTTGCACATGCCTACACATCCATTTCATGCAGGCCTCCCAACATCTTCTCTACTACATCCAGTGCTGATGTCATGCATTATAAGTTGGCCTGCAGCCTTGTAAAAGTCAGACTTGTGCTGTGGCACTTGCATAAATTACTGAGTTCTGTAGTCTGTGTACTTAGGTAGGGGTTCTGTTCTCACTGCAGTCAAGTGTGTGTGTGTGTGTGTGTGTGTGTGTGTGTGTGTGTGTGTGTGTGTGTGTGTGTGTGTGTGTGTGTGTGTGTGTGTGTGTGTGTGTGTGTGTGTGTGTCTAGGCATAAGAGCAGAAGCATGGATCCTACAGTTACCACTCCAATACCATGGACTTACAGTATTTTGATACTTGCGCATGCATACACATCCATTACATGCCAGCCTCCCAACATCTTCTCTACTACATCCAGTGCTGATGTCATGCATTATAAGTTGGCCTGCAGCCTTCTAAAAGTCAGACTTGTGCTCTGGTACTTGCATATATTATTCAGTTCTGTAGTCTGCGTACTTAGGTAGGGGTTCTGTTCTCACTGCAGTCAAGTGTGTGTGTGTGTGTGTGTGTGTGTGTGTGTGTGTGTGTGTGTGTGTGTGTGTGTGTGTGTGTGTGTGTGTGTGTGTGTGTGTGTCTAGGCATAAGAGCAGAAGCATGTATCCTACAGTTACCACTCCAATACCATGGACTGACAGTATTTTGATACTTGCACATGCCTACACATCCATTTCATGCGGCCTCCCAACATCTTCTCTACTACATCCAGTGCTGATATCATCCAGTATAAGTTATCCTGCAGCCTTGTAAAAGTCAGACTTTTGCTTTGACACTTGCATAAATTACTGAGTTCTGTAGTCTGTGTTGCTAGGTAGGGTTCTTTTCTCACTGCAGTCAACTGTGTGTGTGTGTGTGTGTGTGTGTGTGTGTGTGTGTGTGTGTGTGTGTGTGTGTGTGTGTGTGTGTGTGTGTGTGTGTGTGTGCATGTGTCTAGGCATTACAGCAGAAGCATGTATCATACAGTTACTACTTCAACACCATGGACTGAAAGTATTTTGATACTTGCACATGCCTACACCTCCATTTCATACAGACCTCCCAACATCTTTTCTACCACATCTAGTGCTGATGTCATGCAGTATAAGTTGGCCTGCAGCCTTGTAAAAGTCAGACTTGTGCTTTGGCACTTACATAAATTACTGAGTTCTGTAGTCTGTGTACTTAGGTAGGGGTTCTGTTCTCACTGCAGTCAAGTGTGTGTGTGTGTGTGTGTGTGTGTGTGTGTGTGTGTGTGTGTGTGTGTGTGTGTGTGTGTGTGTGTGTGTGTGTGTGTGTGTGTGTCTAGGCATTAGAGCAGAAGCATGTATCCTACAGTTACCACTCCAATACCATGGACTGAAAGTATTTTGATACTTGCACATGCCTACACCTCCATTTCATGCAGACCTCCCAACATCTTTTCTACTACATCCAGTGCTGATGTCATGCATTATAAGTTGGCCTGCAGCCTTGTAAAAGTAAGTCTTGTGCTGTGGCAGTTGCATAAATTACTGAGTTCTGTAGTCTCTGTTCTTAGGTAGGGGTTCTGTTCTCACTGCAGTCAAGTGTGTGTGTGTGTGTGTGTGTGTGTGTGTGTGTGTGTGTGTGTGTGTGTGTGTGTGTGTGTGTGTGTGTGTGTGTGTGTGTGTGTGTGTGTGTGTCTAGGCATAAGAGCAGAAGCATGTATCCTACAGTTACCACTCCAATACCATGGACTGACAGTATTTTGATACTTGCACATGCCTACACATCCATTTCATGCAGGCCTCCCAACATCTTCTCTACTACATCCAGTGCTGATGTCATGCATTATAAGTTGGCCTGCAGCCTTGTAAAAGTCATACTTGTGCTGTGGTACTTGCATAAATTACTGAGTTCTGTAGTCGTTCTGTTCTCACTGCAATCAACTGTGTGTGTGTGTGTGTGTGTGTGTGTGTGTGTGTGTGTGTGTGTGTGTGTGTGTGTGTGTGTGTGTGTGTGTGTGTGTGCATATGTCTAGGCATTAGACCAGAAGCATGTATCCTACAGTTACCACTCCAATACCATGGACTGAAAGTATTTTCATACTTGCACATGCCTACACCTCCATTTCATGCAGGGCTCCCAACATCTTTTCTACTACATCCAGTGCTGATGTCATGTATTATAAATTGGCCTGCAGCTTTGTAAAAGTCAGACTTGTGCTGTGGAACTTACATAAATTACTGAGTTCTGTAGTCTGTGTACTTAGGTAGGGTTCTGTTCTCACTGCACTCAAGTGTGTGTGTGTGTGTGTGTGTGTGTGTGTGTGTGTGTGTGTGTGTGTGTGTGTGTGTGTGTGTGTGTGTGTGTGTGTGTCTAGGCATTAGACCAGAAGCATGTATCCTACAGTTACAACTCCAATACCATGGACTGAAAGTATTTTGATACTTGCACATGCCTACACCTCCATTTCATGCCGGTCTCCCAACATCTTTTCTACTACATCCAGTGCTGATGTCATGCATTGTAAGTTGGCCTGCAGCCTTGTAAAAGTAAGTCTTGTGCTGTGGCAGTTGCATAAATTACTGAGATCTGTAGTCTCTGTTCTTAGGTAGGGGTTCTGTTCTCACTGCAGTCAAGTGTGTGTGTGTGTGTGTGTGTGTGTGTGTGTGTGTGTGTGTGTGTGTGTGTGTGTGTGTGTGTGTGTGTGTGTGTGTGTGTGTGTGTGTCTAGGCATTAGAGCAGAAGCATGTATCCTACAGTTACCACTCCAATACCATGGACTGAAAGTATTTTGATACTTCGACATGCCTACACATCCATTTCATGCCAGCCTCCCAACATCTTCTCTACTACATCCAGTGCTGATGTCATGCACTATAAGTTGGCCTGCAGCCTTGTAAAAGTCAGACTTGTGCTGTGGCACTTGCATAAATTACTGAGTTCTGTAGTCTGTGTACTTAGGTAGGGGTTCTGTTCTCACTGCAGTCAAGTGTGTGTGTGTGTGTGTGTGTGTGTGTGTGTGTGTGTGTGTGTGTGTGTGTGTGTGTGTGTGTGTGTGTGTGTGTGTGTGTGTGTGTCTAGGCATATGAGCAGAAGCATGTATCCTACAGTTACCACTCCAATACCATGGACTGAAAGTATTTTGATACTTGCACATGCCTACACATCCATTTCATGCAGGCCTCCCAACATCTTCCCTACTACATCCAATGCTGATGTCATGCATTATAAGTTGGCCTGCAGCCTTGTAAAAGTCAGACTTGTGCTGTGGTACTTGCATAAATTATTGAGTTCTGTAGTCTGTGTACTTAGGTAGGGGTTCTGTTCTCACTGCAGTCAAGTGTGTGTGTGTGTGTGTGTGTGTGTGTGTGTGTGTGTGTGTGTGTGTGTGTGTGTGTGTGTGTGTGTGTGTGTGTGTGTGTGTGTGCATATGTCTAGGCATAAGAGCAGAAGCATGAATCCTACAGTTACAACTCCAATACCATGGACTGACAGTATTTTCATACTTGCACATGCATACACATCCATTACATGCCAGCCTCCCAACATCTTCTCTACTACATCCAGTGCTGATGTCATGCATTATAAGTTGGCCTGCAGCCTTGTAAAAGTCAGACTTGTGCTGTGGCACTTGCATAAATTACTGAGTTCTGTAGTCTGTGTACTTAGGTAGGGGTTCTGTTCTCACTGCAGTCAAGTGTGTGTGTGTGTGTGTGTGTGTGTGTGTGTGTGTGTGTGTGTGTGTGTGTGTGTGTGTGTGTGTGTGTGTGTGTGTGTGTGTGTGTGTATGTCTAGGCATTAGACCAGAAGCATGTATCCTACAGTTACCACTCCAATACCATGGACTGAAAGTATTTTGATACTTGCACATGCCTACACATCCATTTCATGCAGGCCTCTCAACATCTTCTCTACTACATCCAGTGCTGATGTCATGCATTATAAGTTGGCCTGCAGCCTTGTAAAAGTCAGACTTGTGCTGTGGCACTTGCATAAATTACTGAGTTCTGTAGTCTGTGTACATAGGTAGGGGTTCTGTTCTCACTGCACTCAAGTGTGTGTGTGTGTGTGTGTGTGTGTGTGTGTGTGTGTGTGTGTGTGTGTGTGTGTGTGTGTGTGTGTGTATGTCTAGGCATTAGACCAGAAGCATGTATCCTACAGTTACCACTCCAATACCATGGACTGAAAGTATTTTGATACTTGCACATGCCTACACCTCCATTTCATGCCGGCCTCCCAACATCTTTTCTACTACATCCAGTGCTGATGTCATGCATTATAAGTTGGCCTGCAGCCTTGTAAAAGTCAGACTTGTGCTGTGGCACTTGCATAAATTACTGAGTTCTGTAGTCTGTGTACATAGGTAGGGGTTCTGTTCTCACTGCACTCAAGTGTGTGTGTGTGTGTGTGTGTGTGTGTGTGTGTGTGTGTGTGTGTGTGTGTGTGTGTGTGTGTGTGTGTGTGTGTGTGTGTCTAGGCATAAGAGCAGAAGCATGGATCCTACAGTTACAACTCCAATACCATGGACTGACAGTATTTTGATACTTGCACATGCATACACATCCATTACATGCCAGCCTCCCAACATCTTCTCTACTACATCCAGTGCTGATGTCATGCAATATAAGTTGGCCTGCAGCCTTGTAAAAGTCAGACTTTTGCTTTGGCACTTGCACTGAGTTCTGTAGTCTGTGTTCTTAGGTAGGGGTTCTGTTCTCACTGCAGTCAACTGTGTGTGTGTGTGTGTGTGTGTGTGTGTGTGTGTGTGTGTGTGTGTGTGTGTGTGTGTGTGTGTGTGTGTGCATGTGTCTAGGCATTAGAGCAGAAGCGTGTATCCTACAGTTACCACTCCAATACCATGGACTGAAAGTATTTTGATACTTGCACATGCCTACACATCCATTTCATGCAGACCTCCCAACATCTTTTCTACTACATCCAGTGCTGATGTCATGCAGTATAAGTTGGCCTGCAGCCTTGTAAAAGTCAGACTTGTGCTGTGGCACTTGCATAAATTACTGAGTTCTGTAGTCTGTGTACATAGGTAGGGGTTCTGTTCTCACTGCAGTCAAGTGTGTGTGTGTGTGTGTGTGTGTGTGTGTGTGTGTGTGTGTGTGTGTGTGTGTGTGTGTGTGTGTGTGTGTGTGTGTGTATGTCTAGGCATTAGACCAGAAGCATGTATCCTACAGTTACCACTCCAATACCATGGACTGAAAGTATTTTGATACTTGCACATGCATACACATCCATTACATGCCAGCCTCCCAACATCTTCACTACTACATCCACTGCTGATTGCATGCATTATACGTTGGCCTGCAGCCTTGTAAAAGTCAGACTTGTGCTGTGGTACTTGCATAAATTATTGAGTTCTGTAGTCTGCGTACTTAGGTAGGGGTTCTGTTCTCACTGCAGTCAAGTGTGTGTGTGTGTGTGTGTGTGTGTGTGTGTGTGTGTGTGTGTGTGTGTGTGTGTGTGTGTGTGTGTGTGTGTGTGTGTGTGTATGTCTAGGCATTAGACCAGAAGCATGTATCCTACAGTTACAACTCCAATACCATGGACTGAAAGTATTTTGATACTTGCACATGCCTACACATCCATTTCATGCAGGCCTCCCAACATCTTTTCTACTACATCCAGTGCTGATGTCATGCAGTATAAGTTGGCCTGCAGCCTTGTAAAAGTCAGACTTGTGCTGTGGCACTTGCATAAATTACTGAGTTCTGTAGTCTGTGTACATAGGTAGGGGTTCTGTTCTCACTGCACTCAAGTGTGTGTGTGTGTGTGTGTGTGTGTGTGTGTGTGTGTGTGTGTGTGTGTGTGTGTGTGTGTGTGTGTGTGTGTGTGTGTGTGTGTGTGTGTGTGTGTCTAGGCATAAGAGCAAAAGCATGTATCCTACAGTTACAACTCCAATACCATGGACTGACAGTAGTTTGATACTTGCACATGCCTACACATCCATTTCATGCCGGCCTCCCAACATCTTCTCTACTACATCCAGTGCTGATGTCATGCATTATAAGTTGGCCTGCAGCCTTGTAAAAGTCAGACTTGTGCTTTGGCACTTGCATAAATTACTGAGTTCTATAGTCTGTGTTGTTAGGTAGGGTTCTGTTCTCACTGCAGTCAACTGTGTGTGTGTGTGTGTGTGTGTGTGTGTGTGTGTGTGTGTGTGTGTGTGTGTGTGTGTGTGTGTGTGTGTGTGTGTGTGTGTGTGTGTGTGTGTCTAGGCATTAGAGCAGAAGCATGTATCCTACAGTTACCACTCCAATACCATGGACTGAAAGTATTTTGATACTTGCACATGCCTACACCTCCATTTCATGCAGACCTCCCAACATCTTCTCTACTACATCCAGTGCTGATGTCATGCAGTATAAGTTGGCCTGCAGCCTTGTAAAAGTCAGACTTGTGCTGTGGCACTTGCATAAATTACTGAGTTCTGTAGTCTGTGTACATAGGTAGGGGTTCTGTTCTCACTGCAGTCAAGTGTGTGTGTGTGTGTGTGTGTGTGTGTGTGTGTGTGTGTGTGTGTGTGTGTGTGTGTGTGTGTGTGTGTGTGTGTGTGTGTGTGTGTGTGTCTAGGCATAAGAGCAGAAGCATGGATCCTACAGTTACAACTCCAATACCATGGACTGACAGTATTTTGATACTTGCACATGCATACACATCCATTACATGCCAGCCTCCCAACATCTTCTCTACTACATCCAGTGCTGATGTCATGCAATATAAGTTGGCCTGCAGCCTTGTAAAAGTCAGACTTTTGCTTTGGCACTTGCACTGAGTTCTGTAGTCTGTGTTCTTAGGTAGGGGTTCTGTTCTCACTGCAGTCAAGTGTGTGTGTGTGTGTGTGTGTGTGTGTGTGTGTGTGTGTGTGTGTGTGTGTGTGTGTGTGTGTGTGTGTGTGTGTGTGTGTGTGTGCATATGTCTAGGCATTAGACCACAAGCATGTATCCTACAGTTACCACTCCAACACCATGGACTGAAAGTATTTTGATACTTGCACATGCCTACACATCCATTACATGCCAGCCTCCCAACATATTTTCTACTACATCCAGTGCTAATGTCATGAAGTATAAGTTGGCCTGCAGCCTTGTAAATGTCAGACTTGTGCTGTGGCACTTGCATAAATTACTAAGTTCTGTAGTCTGTGTACATAGGTAGGGGTTCTGTTCTCACTGCACTCAAGTGTGTGTGTGTGTGTGTGTGTGTGTGTGTGTGTGTGTGTGTGTGTGTGTGTGTGTGTGTGTGTGTGTGTGTGTGTGTGTGTGTGCATGTGTCTAGGCATTAGAGCAGAAGCATGTATCCTGCAGTTACCACTCCAATACCATAGACTGAAAGTATTTTGATACTTGCACATGCCTACACATCCATTTCATGCAGGCCTCTCAACATCTTCTCTACTACATCCAGTGCTGATGTCATGCAGTATAAGTTGGCCTGCAGCCTTGTAAAAGTCAGACTTGTGCTGTGGCACTTACATAAATTACTGAGTTCTGTAGTCTGTGTACATAGGTAAGAGTTCTGTTCTCACTGCAGTCAAGTGTGTGTGTGTGTGTGTGTGTGTGTGTGTGTGTGTGTGTGTGTGTGTGTGTGTGTGTGTGTGTGTGTGTGTATGTGTGTCTAGGCATAAGAGCAAAAGCATGTATCCTACAGTTACAACTCCAATATCATGGACTGACAGTAGTTTGATACGTGCACATGCCTACACATCCATTACATGCCAGCCTCCCAACATCTTCTCTATTACATCCAGTGTTGATGTCATGCAGTATAAGTTGGCCTGCAGCCTTGTAAAAGTCAGACTTGTGCTGTGGCACTTGCATAAATTATTGAGTTCTGTAGTCTGTGTACTTAGGTAGGGGTTCTGTTCTCACTGCAGTCAAGTGTGTGTGTGTGTGTGTGTGTGTGTGTGTGTGTGTGTGTGTGTGTGTGTGTGTGTGTGTGTGTGTGTGTGTGTGTGTGTGTGTGTGTCTAGGCATAAGAGCAGAAGCATGTATCCTACAGTTACCACTCCAATACCATGGACTGACAGTATTTTGATACTTGCACATGCCTACACATCCATTTCATGCAGGCCTCCCAACATCTTCTCTACTACATCCAGTGCTGATGTCATGCATTATAAGTTGGCCTGCAGCCTTGTAAAAGTCAGACTTGTGCTGTGGCACTTGCATAAATTACTGAGTTCTGTAGTCTGTGTACTTAGGTAGGGGTTCTGTTCTCACTGCAGTCAAGTGTGTGTGTGTGTGTGTGTGTGTGTGTGTGTGTGTGTGTGTGTGTGTGTGTGTGTGTGTGTGTGTGTGTGTGTGTGTGTGTGTGTGTCTAGGCATATCAGTAGAAGCACGTATCCTACAGTTACCACTCAAATACCATGGACTGAAAGTATTTTGATACTTGCTTATGCCTACACATCCATTTCATGCATGCCTCTCAACATCTTCTCTACTACATCCAGTGCTGATGTCATGTATTATAAATTGGCCTGCAGCCTTGTAGAAGTCAGACTTGTGCTGTGGCACTTACATAAATTACTGAGATCTGTAGTCTGTGTGCATAGGTAGGGGTTCTGTTCTCACTGCACTCAAGTGTGTGTGTGTGTGTGTGTGTGTGTGTGTGTGTGTGTGTGTGTGTGTGTGTGTGTGTGTGTGTGTGTGTGTGTGTGTGTATGTCTAGGCATTAGACCACAAGCATGTATCCTACATTTACCACTCCAACACCATGGACTGAAAGTATTTTGATACTTGGACATGCCTACACATCCATTTCATGCCAGCCTCCCAACATCTTCTCTACTACATCCAGTGCTGATGTCATGCACTATAAGTTGGCCTGCAGCCTTGTAAAAGTCAGACTTGTGATGTGGTACTTGCATAAATTATTGAGTTCTGTAGTCTGTGTACTTAGGTAGGGGTTCTGTTCCCACTGCAGTAAAGTGTGTGTGTGTGTGTGTGTGTGTGTGTGTGTGTGTGTGTGTGTGTGTGTGTGTGTGTGTGTGTGTGTGTGTGTGTGTGTGCATGTGTCTAGGCATTAGAGCAGAAGCGTGTATCCTACAGTTACCACTCCAATACCATGGACTGAAAGTATTTTGATACTTGCACATGCCTACACATCCATTTCATGCAGGCCTCTCAACATCTTCTCTACTACATCCAGTGCTGATGTCATGCAGTATAAGTTGGCCTGCAGCCTTGTAAAAGTCAGACTTGTGCTGTGGCACTTACATAAATTACTGAGTTCTGTAGTCTGTGTACATAGGTAAGAGTTCTGTTCTCACTGCAGTAAAGTGTGCGCGCGTGTGTGTGTGTGTGTGTGTGTGTGTGTGTGTGTGTGTGTGTGTGTGTGTGTGTGTGTGTGTGTGTGTGTGTGTGTGTGTGTGTGTGTGTGTGTCTAGGCATAAGAGCAAAAGCATGTATCCTACAGTTACAACTCCAATATCATGGACTGACAGTAGTTTGATACGTGCACATGCCTACACATCCATTTCATGCCGGCCTCCCAACATCTTCTCTACTGCATCCAGTGCTGATGTCATGCATTATAAGTTGGCCTGCAGCCTTGTAAAAGTCAGACTTGTAATGTGGTACTTGCATAAATTATTGAGTTCTGTAGTCTGTGTACTTAGGTAGGGGTTCTGTTCTCACTGCAGTCAAGTGTGTGTGTGTGTGTGTGTGTGTGTGTGTGTGTGTGTGTGTGTGTGTGTGTGTGTGTGTGTGTGTGTGTGTGTGTGTGTGTGTCTAGGCATTAGAGCAGAAGCATGTATCCTGCAGTTACCACTCCAATACCATGGACTGAAAGTATTTTGATACTTGCACATGCCTACACCTCCATTTCATGCAGACCTCCCAACATCTTTTCTACTACATCTAGTGCTGATGTCATGCAGTATAAGTTGGCCTGCAGCCTTGTAAAAGTCAGACTTGTGCTGTGGCACTTACATAAATTACTGAGTTCTGTAGTCTGTGTACATAGGTAAGAGTTCTGTTCTCACTGCAGTAAAGTGTGCGCGCGTGTGTGTGTGTGTGTGTGTGTGTGTGTGTGTGTGTGTGTGTGTGTGTGTGTGTGTGTGTGTGTGTGTGTGTGTGTGTGTGTCTAGGCATAAGAGCAGAAGCATGAATCCTACAGTTACAACTCCAATACCATGGACTGACAGTATTTTCATACTTGCACATGCATACACATCCATTACATGCCAGCCTCCCAACATCTTCTCTACTACATCCAGTGCTGATGTCATGCATTATAAGTTGGCCTGCAGCCTTGTAAAAGTCAGACTTGTGATGTGGTACTTGCATAAATTATTGAGTTCTGTAGTCTGTGTACTTAGGTAGGGGTTCTGTTCTCACTGCAGTCAAGTGTGTGTGTGTGTGTGTGTGTGTGTGTGTGTGTGTGTGTGTGTGTGTGTGTGTGTGTGTGTGTGTGTGTGTGTGTGTGTGTCTAGGCATAAGAGCAGAAGCATGGATCCTACAGTTACCACTCCAATACCATGGACTGACAGTATTTTGATACTTGCACATGCATACACATCCATTACATGCCAGCCTCCCAACATCTTCTCTACTACATCCAGTGCTGATGTCATGCAATATAAGTTGGCCTGCAGCCTTGTAAAAGTCAGACTTTTGCTTTGGCACTTGCATAAATTACTGAGTTCTGTAGTCTGTGTTCTTAGGTAGGGGTTCTGTTCTCACTGCAGTCAACTGTGTGTGTGTGTGTGTGTGTGTGTGTGTGTGTGTGTGTGTGTGTGTGTGTGTGTGTGTGTGTGTGTGTGTGTGTGTGTGTCTAGGCATTAGAGCAGAAGCATGTATCCTACAGTTACCACTCCAATACCATGGACTGAAAGTATTTTGATACTTGCACATGCCTACACCTCCATTTCATGCAGGCCTCCCAACATCTTTTCTACTACATCCAGTGCTGATGTCATGCATTATAAGTTGGCCTGCAGCCTTGTAAAAGTCAGTCTTGTGCTGTGGCACTTGCATAAATTACTGAGTTCTGTAGTCTCTGTTCTTAGGTAGGGGTTCTGTTCTCACTGCAGTCAACTGTGTGTGTGTGTGTGTGTGTGTGTGTGTGTGTGTGTGTGTGTGTGTGTGTGTGTGTGTGTGTGTGTGTGTGTGTGTGTGTGTGTGTGCATGTGTCTAGGCATTAGAGCAGAAGCATGTATCCTACAGTTACCACTCCAATACCATGGACTGAAAGTATTTTGATACTTGCACATGCCTACACCTCCATTTCATGCAGACCTCCCAACATCTTTTCTACTACATCCAGTGCTGATGTCATGCAGTATAAGTTGGCCTGCAGCCTTGTAAAAGTCAGACTTGTGCTGTGGCACTTGCATAAATTACTGAGTTCTGTAGTCTGTGTACATAGGTAGGGGTTCTGTTCTCACTGCAGTCAAGTGTGTGTGTGTGTGTGTGTGTGTGTGTGTGTGTGTGTGTGTGTGTGTGTGTGTGTGTGTGTGTGTGTGTGTGTGTGTGTGTGTCTAGGCATTAGAGCAGAAGCATGTATCCTACAGTTACAACTCCAATACCATGGACTGACAGTATTTTGATACTTGCACATGCATACACATCCATTACATGCCAGCCTCCCAACATCTTCTCTACTACATCCAGTGCTGATGTCATGCATTATAAGTTGGCCTGCAGCCTTGTAAAAGTCAGACTTGTGATGTGGTACTTGCATAAATTATTGAGTTCTGTAGTCTGTGTACTTAGGTAGGGGTTCTGTTCTCACTGCAGTCAAGTGTGTGTGTGTGTGTGTGTGTGTGTGTGTGTGTGTGTGTGTGTGTGTGTGTGTGTGTGTGTGTGTGTGTGTGTGTGTGTGTGTGTATGTCTAGGCATTAGACCAGAAGCATGTATCCTACAGTTACCACTCCAATACCATGGACTGAAAGTATTTTGATACTTGCACATGCCTACACATCCATTACATGCCAGCCTCCCAACATCTTTTCTACTACATCCAGTGCTAATGTCATGAAGTATAAGTTGACCTGCAGCCTTGTAAAAGTCAGACTTGTGCTGTGGCACTTGCATAAATTACTGAGTTCTGTAGTCTGTGTACATAGGTAGGGGTTCTGTTCTCACTGCACTCAAGTGTGTGTGTGTGTGTGTGTGTGTGTGTGTGTGTGTGTGTGTGTGTGTGTGTGTGTGTGTGTGTGTGTGTGTGTGTGTGTGTGTGTGTGTGTGTGTGTGTGTATGTCTAGGCATTAGACCAGAAGCATGTATCCTACAGTTACCACTCCAATACCATGGACTGAAAGTATTTTGATACTTGCACATGCCTACACCTCCATTTCATGCAGGCCTCCCAACATCTTTTCTACTACATCCAGTGCTGATGTCATGCATTATAAGTTGGCCTGCAGCCTTGTAAAAGTCAGACTTGTGCTGTGGCACTTGCATAAATTACTGAGTTCTGTAGTCTGTGTACTTAGGTAGGGGTTCTGTTCTCACTGCAGTCAAGTGTGTGTGTGTGTGTGTGTGTGTGTGTGTGTGTGTGTGTGTGTGTGTGTGTGTGTGTGTGTGTGTGTGTGTGTCTAGGCATAAGAGCAGAAGCATGTATCCTACAGGTACAACTCCAATACCATGGACTGACAGTATTTTGATACTTGCACATGCCTACACCTCCATTTCATGCCGGCCTCCCAACATCTTTTTTACTACATCCAGTGCTGATGTCATGCATTATAAGTTGGCCTGCAGCCTTGTAAAAGTCAGACTTGTGCTGTGGTACTTGCATAAATTACTGAGTTCTGTAGTCTGTGTACTTAGGTAGGGGTTCTGTTCTCACTGCAGTCAACTGTGTGTGTGTGTGTGTGTGTGTGTGTGTGTGTGTGTGTGTGTGTGTGTGTGTGTGTGTGTGTGTGTGTGTGTGTATGTCTAGGCATTAGAGCAGAAGCATGTATCCTACAGTTACCACTCCAATACAATGGACTGACAGTATTTTCATACTTGCACATGCCTACACATCCATTTCATGCAGACCTCCCAACATCTTTTCTGCTACATCCAGTGCTGATGTCATGCAGTATAAGTTGGCCTGCAGCCTTGTAAAAGTCAGACTTGTGCTGTGGCACTTGCATAAATTACTGAGTTCTGTAGTCTGTGTACTTAGGTAGGGGTTCTGTTCTCACTGCAGTCAAGTGTGTGTGTGTGTGTGTGTGTGTGTGTGTGTGTGTGTGTGTGTGTGTGTGTGTGTGTGTGTGTGTGTGTGTGTGTGTGTGTGTGTGTCTAGGCATTAGACCAGAAGCATGTATCCTACAGTTACCACTCCAACACCATAGACTGAAAGTATTTTGATACTTGCACATGCCTACACATCCATTTCATGCTGGCCTCCCAACATCTTCTCTACTACATCCAGTGCTGATGTCATGCATTATAAGTTGGCCTGCAGCCTTGTAAAAGTCAGACTTGTGCTGTGGCACTTGCATAAATTACTGAGTTCTGTAGTCTGTGTACATAGGTAGGGGTTCTGTTCTCACTGCACTCAAGTGTGTGTGTGTGTGTGTGTGTGTGTGTGTGTGTGTGTGTGTGTGTGTGTGTGTGTGTGTGTGTGTGTGTGTGTGTGTGTGTGTGTGTGTCTAGGCATAAGAGCAGAAGCATGGATCCTACAGTTACCACTCCAATACCATGGACTGACAGTATTTTGATACTTGCACATGCATACACATCCATTACATGCCAGCCTCCCAACATCTTCTCTACTACATCCAGTGCTGATGTCATGCATTATAAGTTGGCCTGCAGCCTTGTAAAAGTCAGACTTGTGCTGTGGCACTTGCATAAATTACTGTGTTCTGTAGTCTGTGTACTTAGGTAGGGGTTCTGTTCTCACTGCAGTCAAGTGTGTGTGTGTGTGTGTGTGTGTGTGTGTGTGTGTGTGTGTGTGTGTGTGTGTGTGTGTGTGTGTGTGTGTGTGTGTGTGTGTGTGTGTGTGTGTGTGTGTGTGTGTGTGTGTGTGTGTGTATGTCTAGGCATTAGACCAGAAGCATGTATCCTACAGTTACCACTCCAATACCATGGACTGAAAGTATTTTGATACTTGCACATGCCTACACCTCCATTTCATGCGGCCTCCCAACATCTTTTCTACTACATCCAGTGCTGATGTCATGCATTATAAGTTGGCCTGCAGCCTTGTAAAAGTAAGTCTTGTGCTGTGGCAGTTGCATAAATTACTGAGATCTGTAGTCTCTGTTCTTAGGTAGGGGTTCTGTTCTCACTGCAGTCAAGTGTGTGTGTGTGTGTGTGTGTGTGTGTGTGTGTGTGTGTGTGTGTGTGTGTGTGTGTGTGTGTGTGTGTGTGTATGTGTGTGTGCATGTGTCTAGGCATTAGAGCAGAAGCATGTATCCTACAGTCACCACTCCAATACCATGGACTGAAAGTATTTTGATACTTGCACATGCCTACACCTCCATTTCATGCAGACCTCCCAACATCTTTTCTGCTACATCCAGTGCTGATGTCGTGCAGTATAAGTTGGCCTGCAGCCTTGTAAAAGTCAGACTTGTGATGTGGTACTTGCATAAATTATTGAGTTTTGTAGTCTGTGTACTTAGGTAGGGGTTCTGTTCTCACTGCAGTCAAGTGTGCGTGTGTGTGTGTGTGTGTGTGTGTGTGTGTGTGTGTGTGTGTGTGTGTGTGTGTGTGTGTGTGTGTGTGTGTGTGTGTGTGTGTGTGTGTGTGTGTGTGTCTAGGCATAAGAGCAGAAGCATGGATCCTACAGTTACCACTCCAATACCATGGACTGACAGTATTTTGATACTTGCACACGCCTACACATCCATTTCATGCCAGCCTCCCAAAATCTTCTCTACTACATCCAGTGCTGATGTCATGCAATACAAGTTTGCCTGCAGCCTTGTAAAAGTCAGACTTTTGCTTTGGCACTTGCACAGAGTTCTGTAGTCTGTGTTCTTAGGTAGGGGTTCTGTTCTCACTGCAGTCAAGTGTGTGTGTGTGTGTGTGTGTGTGTGTGTGTGTGTGTGTGTGTGTGTGTGTGTGTGTGTGTGTGTGTGTGTGTGTGTGTGTGTGTGTGTGTGTCTAGGCATAAGAGCAGAAGCATGGATCCTACAGTTACAACTCCAATACCATGGACTGACAGTATTTTGATACTTGCACATGCATACACATCCATTACATGCCAGCCTCCCAACATCTTCTCTACTACATCCAGTGCTGATGTCATGCAATATAAGTTGGCCTGCAGCCTTGTAAAAGTCAGACTTTTGCTTTGGCACTTGCATAAATTATTGAGTTCTGTAGTCTGTGTTCTTAGGTAGGGGTTCTGTTCTCACTGCAGTCAACTGTGTGTGTGTGTGTGTGTGTGTGTGTGTGTGTGTGTGTGTGTGTGTGTGTGTGTGTGTGTGTGTGTGTGTGTGTGTGTGTGTGTATGTCTAGGCATTAGACCAGAAGCATGTATCCTACAGTTACCACTCCAATACCATGGACTGAAAGTATTTTGATACTTGCACATGCCTACACCTCCATTTCATGCCGGCCTCCCAACATCTTTTCTACTACATCCAGTGCTGATGTCATGCATTATAAGTTGGCCTGCAGCCTTGTAAAAGTCAGACTTGTGCTGTGGCACTTGCATAAATTACTGAGTTCTGTAGTCTGTGTACATAGGTAGGGGTTCTGTTCTCACTGCAGTCAAGTGTGTGTGTGTGTGTGTGTGTGTGTGTGTGTGTGTGTGTGTGTGTGTGTGTGTGTGTGTGTGTGTGTGTGTGTGTGTGTGTGTGTGTCTAGGCATAAGAGCAGAAGCATGTATCCTACAGTTACCACTCCAATACCATGGACTGACAGTAGTTTGATACGTGCACATGCCTACACATCCATTTCATGCCGGCCTCCCAACATCATCTCTATTGCATCCAGTGCTGATGTCATGCATTATAAGTTGGCCTGCAGCCTTGTAAAAGTCAGACTTGTAATGTGATACTTGCATAAATTATTGAGTTCTGTAGTCTGTGTACTTAGGGATTCTGTTCTCACTGCAGTAAAGTGTGCGCGTGCGTGTGTGTTTGTGTGTGTGTGTGTCTGTGTGTATGTGTGTGTGTGTGTGTGTGTGTGTGTGTGTGTGTGTGTGTGTGTGTGCATGTGTCTAGGCATTAGAGCAGAAGCATGTATCCTACAGTTACCACTCCAATACCATGGACTGAAAGTATTTTGATACTTGCTTATGCCTACACATCCATTTCATGCATGCCTCTCAACATCTTCTCTACTACATCCAGTGCTGATGTCATGTATTATAAATTGGCCTGCAGCCTTGTAGAAGTCAGACTTGTGCTGTGGCACTTACATAAATTACTGAGATCTGTAGTCTGTGTGCATAGGTAGGGGTTCTGTTCTCACTGCACTCAAGTGTGTGTGTGTGTGTGTGTGTGTGTGTGTGTGTGTGTGTGTGTGTGTGTGTGTGTGTGTGTGTGTGTGTGTGTATGTGTGTGTGCGTGCGCATATGTCTAGGCATTAGACCAGAAGCATGTATCCTACAGTTACAACTCCAAAACCATGGACTGAAAGTATTTTGATACTTGCACATGCCTACACCTCCATTTCATGCAGCACTCCCAACATCTTCCCTTCTACATCCAGTGCTGATGTCATGCATTGTAAGTTGGCCTGCAGCCTTGTAAAAGTCAGACTTGTGCTGTGGCACTTGCATAAATTACTGAGTTCTGTAGTCTGTGTACATAGGTAGGGGTTCTGTTCTCACTGCAGTCAAGTGTGTGTGTGTGTGTGTGTGTGTGTGTGTGTGTGTGTGTGTGTGTGTGTGTGTGTGTGTGTGTGTGTGTGTGTGTGTGTGTGTGTCTAGGCATTAGAGCAGAAGCATGTATCCTACAGTTACCACTCCAATACCATGGACTGAAAGTATTTTGAATCTTGCACATGCCTACACATCCATTTCATGCAGGCCTGTCAACATCTTCTCTACTGCATCCAGTGCTGAAGTCATGCATTATAAATTGGCCTATAGCCTTGTATAAATCAGACTTGTGCTGTGGCACTTGCATCAATTACTGAGTTCTGTAGTCTGTGAACTTAGGGGTTCTGTTCTCACTGCAGTCAAGTGTGTGTGTGTGTGTGTGTGTGTGTGTGTGTGTGTGTGTGTGTGTGTGTGTGTGTGTGTGTGTGTGTGTGTGTGTGTGTGTGTGTCTAGGCATATGAGCAGAAGCATGTAACCTACAGTTACCACTCCAATACCATGGACTGAAAGTATTTTGATACTTGTACATGCCTACACATCCATTTCATGCAGGCCTCCCAACATCTTCCCTACTACATCCAATGCTGATGTCATGCATTATAAGTTGGTCTGCAGCCTTGTAAAAGTCAGACATGTGCTGAGGTACTTGCATAAATTACTGAGTTCTGTAGTCTGTGTACTTAGGTAGGGTTCTGTTCTCACTGCAGTCAAGTGTGTGTGTGTGTGTGTGTGTGTGTGTGTGTGTGTGTGTGTGTGTGTGTGTGTGTGTGTGTGTGTGTGTGTGTCTAGGCATAAGAGCAGAAGCATGTATCCTACAGTTACCACTCCAATACCATGGACTGACAGTATTTTGATACTTGCACATGCCTACACATCCATTTCATGCAGGCCTCCCAACATCTTTTCTACTACATCCAGTGCTGATGTCATGCATTATAAGTTGGCCTGCAGCCTTGTAAAAGTCAGACTTGTGCTGTGGCACTTGCATAAATTACTGAGTTCTGTAGTCTGTGTACTTAGGTAGGGGTTCTGTTCTCACTGCAGTCAAGTGTGTGTGTGTGTGTGTGTGTGTGTGTGTGTGTGTGTGTGTGTGTGTGTGTGTGTGTGTGTGTGTGTGTGTGTGTGTGTGTCTAGGCATTAGAGCAGAAGCATGTATCCTACAGTTACCACTCCAATACCATGGACTGAAAGTATTTTGATACTTGCACATGCCTACACCTCCATTTCATGCAGACCTCCCAACATCTTTTCTACTACATCCAGTGCTGATGTCATGCAGTATAAGTTGGCCTGCAGCCTTGTAAAAGTCAGACTTGTGCTGTGGCACTTGCATAAATTACTGAGTTCTGTAGTCTGTGTACATAGGTAGGGGTTCTGTTCTCACTGCAGTCAAGTGTGTGTGTGTGTGTGTGTGTGTGTGTGTGTGTGTGTGTGTGTGTGTGTGTGTGTGTGTGTGTGTGTGTGTCTAGGCATAAGAGCAGAAGCATGTATCCTACAGTTACCACTCCAATACCATGGACTGACAGTATTTTGATACTTGCACATGCCTACACATCCATTTCATGCAGGCCTCCCAACATCTTCTCTACTACATCCAGTGCTGATGTCATGCATTATAAGTTGGCCTGCAGCCTTGTAAAAGTCAGACTTGTGCTGTGGTACTTGCATAAATTATTGAGTTCTGTAGTCTGTGTACTTAGGTAGGGGTTCTGTTCTCACTGCAGTCAAGTGTGTGTGTGTGTGTGTGTGTGTGTGTGTGTGTGTGTGTGTGTGTGTGTGTGTGTGTGTGTGTGTGTGTGTGTGTGTCTAGGCATAAGAGCAAAATCATGGATCCTACAGTTACAACTCCAATACCATGGACTGACAGTATTTTGATACTTGCACATGCATACACATCCATTACATGCCAGCCTCCCAACATCTTCTCTACTACATCCAGTGCTGATGTCATGCAATATAAGTTGGCCTGCAGCCTTGTAAAAGTCAGACTTTTGCTTTGGCACTTGCACTGAGTTCTGTAGTCTGTGTTCTTAGGTAGGGGTTCTGTTCTCACTGCAGTCAAGTGTGTGTGTGTGTGTGTGTGTGTGTGTGTGTGTGTGTGTGTGTGTGTGTGTGTGTGTGTGTGTGTGTGTGTGTGTGTGTGTGTGTGTGTGTCTAGGCATTAGACCAGAAGCATGTATCCTACAGTTACCACTCCAATACCATGGACTGAAAGTATTTTGATACTTGCACATGCCTACACATCCATTTCATGCAGGCCTCTCAACATCTTCTCTACTACATCCAGTGCTGATGTCATGCATTATAAGTTGGCCTGCAGCCTTGTAAAAGTCAGACTTGTGCCATGGCAGTTGCATAAATTACTGAGTTCTGTAGTCTGTGTTCTTAGGTAGGGGTTCTGTTCTCACTGCAGTCAAGTGTGTGTGTGTGTGTGTGTGTGTGTGTGTGTGTGTGTGTGTGTGTGTGTGTGTGTGTGTGTGTGTGTGTGTGTGTGTGTGTGTGTGTGTGTGTGTGTCTAGGCATAAGAGCAGAAGCATGGATCCTACAGTTACAACTCCAATACCATGGACTGACAGTATTTTGATACTTGCACATGCATACACATCCATTACATGCCAGCCTCCCAACATCTTCTCTACTACATCCAGTGCTGATGTCATGCATTATAAGTTGGCCTGCAGCCTTCTAAAAGTCAGACTTGTGCTGTGGTACTTGCATAAATTATTGAGTTCTGTAGTCTGCGTACTTAGGTAGGGGTTCTGTTCTCACTGCAGTCAAGTGTGTGTGTGTGTGTGTGTGTGTGTGTGTGTGTGTGTGTGTGTGTGTGTGTGTGTGTGTGTGTGTGTGTGTGTGTATGTCTAGGCATTAGAGCAGAAGCATGTATCCTACAGTTACCACTCCAATACCATGGACTGAAAGTATTTTGATACTTGCACATGCCTACACATCCATTTCATGCCGGCCTCCCAACATCTTCTCTACTACATCCAGTGCTGATGTCATGCATTATAAGTTGGCCTGCAGCCTTGTAAAAGTCAGACTTGTGCTGTGGCACTTGTATAAATTACTGAGTTCTGTAGTCTGTGTACATAGGTAGGGGTTCTGTTCTCACTGCACTCAAGTGTGTGTGTGTGTGTGTGTGTGTGTGTGTGTGTGTGTGTGTGTGTGTGTGTGTGTGTGTGTGTGTGTGTGTGTGTGTGTGTGTATGTGCATCTAGGCATAACAGCAAAAGCATATATCCTACAGTTACCACTCCAATACCATGGACTGACAGTAGTTTGATACTTGCACATGCCTACACATCCATTTCATGCCGGCCTCCCAACATCTTCTCTACTACATCCAGTGCTGATGTCATGCATTATAAGTTGGCCTGCAGCCTTGTAAAAGTCAGACTTGTGATGTGGTACTTGCATAAATTATTGAGTTCTGTAGTCTGTGTACTTAGGTAGGGGTTCTGTTCTCACTGCAGTCAAGTGTGTGTGTGTGTGTGTGTGTGTGTGTGTGTGTGTGTGTGTGTGTGTGTGTGTGTGTGTGTGTGTGTGTGTGTGTGTGTGTGTGTGTGTGTGTGTGTGTGTGTGTGTGTGTCTAGGCATAAGAGCAGAAGCATGGATCCTACAGTTACAACTCCAATACCATGGACTGACAGTATTTTGATACTTGCACATGCATACACATCCATTACATGCCAGCCTCCCAACATCTTCTCTACTACATCCAGTGCTGATGTCATGCAATATAAGTTGGCCTGCAGCCTTGTAAAAGTCAGACTTTTGCTTTGGCACTTGCATTGAGTTCTGTAGTCTGTGTTCTTAGGTAGGGGCTCTGTTCTCACTGCAGTCAAGTGTGTGTGTGTGTGTGTGTGTGTGTGTGTGTGTGTGTGTGTGTGTGTGTGTGTGTGTGTGTGTGTGTGTGTGTGTGTGTGTGTGTCTAGGCATAAGAGCAGAAGCATGTATCCTACAGTTACCACTCCAATACCATGGACTGAAAGTATTTTGATACTTGCACATGCCTACACATCCATTTCATGCAGGCCTCCCAACATCTTTTCTACTACATCCAGTGCTGATGTCATGCAGTATAAGTTGGCCTGCAGCCTTGTAAAAGTCAGACTTGTGCTGTGGCACTTGCATAAATTACTGAGTTCTGTAGTCTGTGTTGTTAGGTAGGGTTCTGTTCTCACTGCAGTCAACTGTGTGTGTGTGTGTGTGTGTGTGTGTGTGTGTGTGTGTGTGTGTGTGTGTGTGTGTGTGTGTGTGTGTGTGTGTGTGTGTGTGTGTGTGTGCATGTGTCTAGGCATTAGAGCAGAAGCGTGTATCCTACAGTTACCACTCCAATACCATGGACTGAAAGTATTTTGATACTTGCACATGCCTACACCTCCATTTCATGCAGACCTCCCAACATCTTTTCTACTACATCCAGTGCTGATGTCATGCAGTATAAGTTGGCCTGCAGCCTTGTAAAGTCAGACTTGTGCTGTGGCACTTGCATAAATTACTGAGTTCTGTAGTCTGTGTACATAGGTAGGGGTTCTGTTCTCACTGCACTCAAGTGTGTGTGTGTGTGTGTGTGTGTGTGTGTGTGTGTGTGTGTGTGTGTGTGTGTGTGTGTGTGTGTGTGTGTGTGTGTGTGTGTGTGTGTGTGTGTGTCTAGGCATTAGACCAGAAGCATGTATCCTACAGTTACAACTCCAAAACCATGGACTGAAAGTATTTTGATACTTGCACATGCCTACACCTCCATTTCATGCCGGTCTCCCAACATCTTTTCTACTACATCCAGTGCTGATGTCATGCATTCAAGTAAAACCAGAAGCAAGCCAAACGAAACCAGGAAAAAAAGCTACCAA
The DNA here is from genome assembly GCF_019279795.1 of Protopterus annectens. NCBI lineage: Eukaryota > Metazoa > Chordata > Ceratodontiformes > Protopteridae > Protopterus > Protopterus annectens. The sequence goes on from NC_056725.1 coordinate 585,410,090, forward strand.
GACCGTGGAATGAAGACAATAATTCGTAAAAAAGGCAAATCCTTTATTCCGTGACTAGATAAAAAATACCAAAGACAGTAAATAAAAAACGGTAGTGTCAGACAGCAGTATCAGACAAGCGCTTTCGCTTGGGTAATACCAAGCTTTGTCAAGTCAAAAAACAGTTTCCTACAAAGAGGCGACTGTTTAAATAAAGGTCTTAATTGATCACATGTTTGATTACAGCTGGATTTCATTAAAGAACAGTTTAAAATGTCATGAGCAGATGAATAGACAGATCACTCAGATGTACATAAAATATACTTGACATCTGCACTGCTTATACATAACTAATAGACCAAATAGGTACGATTTTAAAATTACATACATAGATCATCCAACAAAAGGAAGAACCAGTATTAAAAGTATGAATAAAAATAAAAATAACAATGAGAATAGGAGTTGTGTGTGAACCAAATGGATTTGAGATCAGCAGTACTGAGTGGGGTAAGCATGTGTGTAATGCAGTTTGATTGATCTTAAAATTAATGTTGTGATACACATAGATACCATCAATTGGTAAGTTATGAGAAGTGTGTGAAATGAGTGTGAGGCAGTGGGTGGGGTGGTGGAAATATGATGAGACATGCTACAGCCTGGCCCTTCTAAGCTTCAATACTGAGCCTATGCTGAGTGTACCATTTAGCCCCGGAGGCCTACCTGCATCTAACCTGAGCTGCCAAATCAGCTCCCTGTATTCCAAGGTTGATTCCCAGTCCCCTCCTCTAGTGCTAGGATTCACTTGCTCAAGGATCATGAAGGACAGTTTGTAATTAAGACATGTAAGTGAGTGTTTGAAAAAGGCATTGCTTTCCTTTTTCTTTTCAATGTCATAAATATGTTCATACAACCTTTTCCTGAATTCTCTCTCGGTTTTACCTATGTAGAAGGCGCCACAGGTGGTGCAAAGCCCAATGTAAACAACTCCTTTGGTTCCACAGGAAAAGTGGCCAGGGGATCTGATGCAAGTGTGTCTGGATTTTAGGTAGATGTAAGATTTGTTTATAATAAAAGGACATTGCTTACAGGCACCACATTTGAAGGTGCCTTTGTTGTGTTGTGAGTTATGAGTGGTAGTTGCAAGTTTTTTCTCAAAGATTTCTTTGAGGTTTTGCCCCCTCTTCCTCACAAAGTTAGGTTTGTCCGGGATAATATTCCTAAAGTCGTCATTGCCAGCCAATACAAACCAATATTTGGATACAATGGTTTCAATTTGTTCAGAATTGTCGGAAAAAATGTAAATAAAATTACCATCCTTTTCTTTGTTCTGTTGTTGTGTGAGGTTGGGAATCTGCGCTTGCATATATCCAAGCAATGGTGGATATAAGGTGTCTCTTTTAGTAAGAATTTCATCCGTTAGTGAATTGAGCAGATTGTCAGGGTAACCTCTTTCGGTGAACATACAATGTAGATTCTGGGTCTCTTCTAGAAAGTCAGTAAATCTGCTGCACATTCTTGATGCTCTTATAAGTTGTCCCTTTACTATGCCCTTCTTTTGATAAAACGGATGCTGACTCTCATAGTGTAATAGAGAGTTTGAAAAAGTGGGTTTCCTGTAGACCTTGGAATATAATTCCAAGGATTGAGGATCCCTGTAGATAGTGACATCAAGGTAATGCAATTCTTCATGGCCAATGCTGTGTGTGAAGGTCAGAAAATCCATAGTGCTGTTGATGTGTTGCAGGAAACTCGAAAGTTGGTCTTCGGTGCCATTCCAAATTAGGCAGATGTCATCAAGGTATCGGCAGTAAAAGGTGAGAAACTGTGCCCAAGTGGTGCCAAATATATGCTCCTGTTCCCATCTGTGTAGTACCACGTTTGCATAGTTGGTGGCACAGGACGCCCCCATCGCCACTCCTTTTAACTGCTTAAAAAGTTCCCCATTGAAGAAAATGAAGTTGTTGTTTAAAACCGTGTTCATCATATCAATGATTAGATTGATGAAATTGTTGCCCAAGTTGGTTTCTTTGGTAAGAAAATCAGTGAACCAATCTAGCCCTGTAGAATGGGGAATGCTGGAGAAAAGGGGGAAACCAAAAATT